>NW_027397074.1:11068651-11076519 GCF_003265705.2 Callorhinus ursinus | reverse complement strand
TGAGTTCGTAGGTGTTCAGAATGGTTTGATCCCTATTCAGCTGAATTCCTGAGACCAGACGAAATCCAGGTCTCCTACTCCTCCGCCATCTTGCTCCGGCCCTTCCAGAGTTTCTTTTTCTACAGTTTGAGCAAGTAATTTGTGATTTTAGAAGTACACCAAAAGTAGTGGAGTCAAATCAATTCCAGAACCTGCCGGAGCCCAGCTCCAGCAGGAAAGGGTTTCTTGAAGGAAAGGACGGTGTCGGTGAGTGAGGAGACACGGACACAGGGTCAGGTTGTAAGCATCTCCTTCCGATAGCCTCGGAGCGACTTTATTTATAGATGTGGGCACCCTATCTTATCAAAGTACTTATTCCATTTCTATATGTTTTCATCTCTTGTCCTTGCTCCATAGACACCAGGGAGGATTACTCCTCTTAATCCTTTCCCAGAGGCTGTCAGATGATGCCCTCACCCTTTTCCCCTTAATCTTGTACCATTTATTCATGTCCTCATCATCAACTCCAGTGTAAGGAATGGGAGGAGTAGGGAAAAGGAAGTTAATCCTACTCCAGGGCTTGTCTCGAGGGGCATACCAGAAGTGGCCTCCTATTTTGTATGCAACATAGGGAGGTCCCTGTACTGTGGGAACGACAATGAGATTTTTCTTTCCTAGAATCCTGATGTTTCAGAGGTGCCTGAGGAATCTCATCAATAGGAATTTTTTACTGGGCCTGGATCCAACAGCTCCCTTACAGATTGGAGGACACTGGGTATTTTTACTTCTTGGCCCATCGTCAGCCTTTTTGGAATCAGTTTCATTATGATTGCTTGCATAGGCATAACTAAATTTATAAATCATTTTATCATGAAACCCCAGAAAAAAATCCCATGATTATAAAGATTGCCGCAAATAAAACGAAAGGAAGTAACAGGAGCCAGCTGTGGAGTCTCCTGATTTTCAGGATTGTCCCTCATACTTGGACTTTGTCAAACGGCATGAGTAGCTTGGCTCGCGCCAAGAACCCAATAGCAGAGATTAATGAACTCTTATGGCAGAGAGGGCAACAAGATCATATAAGAGCCAGAGTTGCATTGAATTCAGAATATTGTTGCAATATTTTATGAGGTATGGCTATAGCAATTCTTGCCTGTTCCCTGAAAGTTGGATGTGTGTTTTTTTTCTCAGTCCCAATGAACTTGGCCACTAAATACAATTCCTGTTAAGGAAACCTGAGCTAGCCTCTCCTGCTAACAGCCAGCATGTAGGTGATCCTAAACTATCTTATCAAAGGGATATTGATAAACAGTGGTATCAAATGGGCATTGATGGTTAAAAGTATGGATTTTGGATTGAGTCCTGGCTCTGCCACTTACCAGCTGTGTGGCCTTAGGCAGATCACTGAACCTCTCTATACTTCAATTTCCTTATGTGTAAAATGATAATATGGCTTAACTCAGGAGAATTCCCAGTTTATATGATGGGACCTTTTCTCCTTTGGGTTTTTCTTTTGATTTATAATATTAAATTGTATTATGAATAGTTGATTTTTATATGCGTTGCATATATTTTGGGAGATATATTTGTACAAATTTTATTTTACTCCTGGCCTTGTCTGTAGATAAGAAATATTCTGGTCACTTGACATACTATTGCGATGTCAGTCCAAGAAATTGTTAAATACCAGTGTAAAGACCTTAAAAGGAGTAAGACTGCTTTGTATTCACTTCCTAATTTCCATGGTTTATTTTTCTAAATGTAGATTTCCAAGATGATAGGTACTTGCAGGAGGACCACACCCAGAACAGTCCACAGCATGAAAAAGAGATATTTTGTGTCATTTTTTTCAAAGATCATTTATATATTTTTTCTTCTCTATTAAAGCAATAATACAGTGACATGTTCAAGTTTGGTGTAATAAGGGCTGAAGTTTTTTGTCCACTTTCACTTAAAAGATGAACTGTAATTCCTCTTTTGGTCATGTCATTAATGAGCTTATAACTGCTTGCTAAAAATAAATCTCATTCCATTCAGTGACATGCTGCAGCCGGCTCATAATGACTATTACAAAAACCAGAATTGAAGTTTTAGGAATTTGTAAGCCAGTTAACATCACACTGGTGACTTGAAATTGAAAATGGTGGGAATATTTACACCAAGGAGATCAATAAATGCCACAAATCAGGGCTTTTTTTTTCTTCTTCTTTTTTTTTTTTTCACAGAACTGGCTTTTGAGCACTTACTAGCACACCACTGATACCATTCTTCTGTTATCTCCTGTTTCCTCCATTTTGAAACAGAATGACTCTTTCAGACCCTAAATTAATCCACTCAAACATTTGGCTGTGATAGTTATTCCACAGCAACTGTAAATAGATTTATGAGAGAAGCCTGGCATCTTCTGTCCTTTGTAAAAAACAAGAACATAAATCCTGTCTGTCCAAAATATAGGCAGAGTAAAGAATGTTGCCCTGTCTTCCTTATCCCATCTGCCATCATAGGTAAAATTTCAACTAAATCTTCAGAGAAATCTGAATAGAATATTTATAAAGCCTTATATTTACAGGTTGTACTCAGCAACTTCAGTTTCAGAAAGAGTAGATTTTTATCCAAGAAAACACAAGAATGCTCTCTAAAGGAATATGCATAGAGATCACAGAGAACTTTTTAAATTTTGGCAAATATGCACAACACAAAAGATTATCTTCTCATCTCTTTCAGACCGCTTTTGAGAGAATTGTTAGTTCATCATCTTCTGGTAGTGGTATTTGGGTGTTCATAGAGAAACCTAGACCTACTCCCCTTTATTTTTTGTTTGATGAGGAGAATTCCCACTAATAAAAAATAAACATAACAGGTAGAGATAAATGCACTTCCTGTAACATTCTAACATGTCCTCTCTATTGAGAGAATCCTCAAAAATAGCCTTCCCAAATGCAAAGTAAGAGACGGACTTGGTATGTTAGACATGTGCTCTTCTTTCTTGGGTAAATAGATGGTAATTGAATTACTCAGTTATATGTTAAGTGTACGTTTAGCTCTCTAAAAGACTGCAGAACTATTTTCCAGAGTGGCTTGCGGTTTTTGTACTCCCACAAGCAGTATATGAGACTTCCAGTTAGTCCCTGTCCTCACCCACACTTGGTATTGTCTCATTTTTTAAGTTTTAACATTCTGGTGAATCTGTAGTCATAGCTCTGTGTAGTTTTAATTTGTATTTCCCTGATGACTAGTGATGTTGAGCATCTTTTTTTGTGCTTATTGTTTGCCTTCCCTTTTGCCCCAATTTTTTTCCCCTATATGTACCTATCATGTGTTAGTAGATAAGGCACCTTCAGATACAAAGCAGATGAAACTCACTGAATTGTTTTGACCATAAAGGCACTTTATTCAAAGAATACTTAAATGAGAGAAAAGTTGTGCAATTGAGTTTAGGCAAAGAGGAATCCAGAGCAGCTCTGGTATCTTTTAGTATAAATGTGCAAATAGACCTTTTTCTTGCAGAGCCGATGGTTAGGTGACTCAATTCTATAGCTTTAATACATCACAGTTCCAAATTCTGAATTTCTGGAAGACTCTTATTGCTTCCATTTGATTTAAGATCTTCTTCAGAACTTTTTACTTCTTAAATGCTTTTCTCCTAAACTATGGCACAAAAAGTCACATTTGACACAATTTCCTTTCTTATGTTATAGTTTCTTCTCATTAGTCTGATCTTTTCTTAAAGAATAGCTTATCCTCATATTCAGCTATATGGGGTGATGAGAAAGATTCTAAATGCACAGGGAAGGAAAGAGGATGAAAATCTGCCTCACATCCACTACTTTGAGGAATCTTGTGGAGAAGAAAAGCAGAATGTCAAGGGGCACGTGCTCACCTGTAGCAGGTGGAGGTTGAAGGTGAAGCAGAGGGTGGGCCACAGAGCAGAGCATTATGCAGAGGACATGTTCACATCAGAGAAAGTGGACTCTGGACATCTGAGGCAAAGAGAAATTCTTTGCCTACACAGGTGATTGTGGCTGTGGACACATAAAAATTTGTAGGTAGGTAATTGGGAGTTAAACAAGAAACTTCTTGCTTAATGATCTTTTTTTTTTTAATTTTATTTTATTATGTTATGTTGATAACCATACATTACATCATTAGTTTTTGATGTAGTGTTCCATGATTCATTGTTTGCGTATAACACCCAGTACTCCATTGAATACGTGCCCTCTTTAATACCCATCACCAGGCTAACCCGTCCCCCACCCCCTTCCCTCCAGAACCCTGTTTGTTTCCTAGAGTCCATAGTCTCTCATGGTTCGTCTCCCTCTCCAATTTCCCCCCCTTCATTTTTCCCTTCCTACTATCTTCTTTTTTTTTTTTTAACATATAATGTATTATTTGTTTCACAGGTACAGGTCTGTGATTCATCAGTCTTACACAATTTACAGCATTCACCATAGCACATACCCTCCCCAATGTCTATCACCCAGCCACCCCATCCCTCCCACCCCCCACCACTCCAGTAACCCTCAATTTGTTTCCTGAGATTAAGAATTCCTCATATCAGTGAGATCATACGACACATGTCCTTCTCTGATTGACATATTTCACTTAGCATAATACCCTCTAGTTCTATCCACATCATTGCAAATGGCAAGATTTCAGGGGTTTTGATGGCTGAATAATATTCCTTTGTGTATATGTACCACATCTTCTTTATCCATTCATCTGCTGATGGACATCTCAGCTCTTTCCAGTTTGACTATTGTGGACATTGCTGCTATAAACATTGGAGTGCACGTACCCCCTTCAGATCCCTACATTTGTATCTTTGGGGTAAATACCCAGTAGTGCAAATGCTGCTCTATTTTTACCTTTTTGAGGAACCCCCATACTGTTTTCGAGAGTGGCTGCACCAGCTTGCATTCCCACCAACACTGTAGGAGGGTTCCCCTTTCTCTGCATCCTCGCCAACATCTGTCATTTCCTGACTTGTTAATTTTAGCCATTCTAACTGGTGTGAGGTGGTATCTCATTGAGGTTTTGATTTGGATTTCCCTGATGACGAGCGACCTTGAGCACTTTTTCATGTGTCTGTTGGCCATTTGGATGTCGTCTTTGGAAAAATGTTCATGTCTTCTGCCCATTTCTTGATTGGATCATTTGTTCTTTGGGTGTTGAGTTTGATTTCTTTATAGATTTTAGATACTAGCCCTTTATCTGATGTGTCATTTGCAAATATCTTCTCCCATTCTTTCGGTTGTCTTTTGGTTTTGTTCACTGTTTCCTTTGCTGTGCAAAAGCTTTTTATCTTGATGAAATCCCAATAGTTCATTTTTGCCCTTGCTTCCCTTGCCTTTGGCGATGTGTCTAGGAAGAAGTTGCTGTGGCTGAGGTCGAAGAGGTTGCTGCCTGTGTTCTCCTCTAGGATTTTGATGGACTCTTGTCTCACATTTAGGTCTTTCAACCACTTTGAGTCTATTTTTGCGTGTGGTGTAAGGAAATGGTCCTGTTTCGTTCTTCTGCATGTGGCTGTCCAATTTTCCCAATACCATTTGTTGAAGAGACTGTCTTTTTTTCCACTGGACATTCTTTACTGCTTTGTTGAACATTAGTTGACCATAGAGTTGAGGGTCCATTTCTGGGCTCTCTATTCTCTTCCATTGATCTGTGTGTCTGTTTTTGTGCCAGTACCATAATGTCTTGATGATGACAGCTTTGTAATAGAGTTTGAAGTCCAGAACTGTGATGCCACCAACTTTGCTTTTCTTTTTCAACATTCCTCTGGCTATTCGGGTTCTTTTCTGTTTCCATACAAATTTTAGGATTATTTGTTCCATTTCTTTGAAAATAGAAAATACTCATGAAAGAAATTGAGGAAGACACAAAGAAATGGAAAAACGTTCCATGCTCGTGGATTGGAAGAACAAATATTGTGAAGATGTCAACGCTGCCTAGAGCAGTCTAAAGGAGAATTACAGACCAATATCCCTGATGAACATGGGTGCAAAAATTCTCACCAAAATACTAGCCAATAGGATCCAACAGTATATTAAAAGGATTATTCACCACGACCAAGTGGGATTTATTCCTGGGCTGCAAGGTCAGTTCAACATCCGCAAATCAATCAACGTGATACAATACATTAACAAAAGAAAGAACAAGAAACATATGATCCTCTCAATAGATGCAGAAAAAGCATTTGGCAAAGTACAGCATCCTTTCTTGATCAAAACTCTTCAGAGTATAGGGATAGAGGGTACATACCTCAATATCATAAAAGCCATCTATGAAAAACCTACAGTGAATATCATTCTCAATGGGAAAAAACTGAGAGCTTCCCCCTAAGGTCAGGAACATGGCAGGGATGTCCACTATCACCACTGCTATTCAACATAGTACTAGAAGTCCTAGCCATAGCAATCAGACAAGAAAAAGAAATAAAATGCATCTGAATTGGCAAAGAAGTCAAACTCTCACTCTTTGCAGATGATATGATACTTTATGTGGAAAACCCAAAAGACTCCACCCCAAAGCCCCTAGAACTCATACAGGAATTCAGTAAAGTGGCAGGATATAAAATCAATGCACAGAAATCAGTTGCATTTATAGACACCAACAACAAGACAGAAGAGAGAGAAATTAAGGAGTCAATCCCATTTACAATTTTACCCCAAACCATAAGATACCTAGGAATAAATCTAACCAAAGAGGCAAAGAATCTGTACTTGTTTAATGATCTAACTTTCCTGGTCAAGAATTTTGATGCTGAGAAGAGATGTGGTGGGACCTGAAGAAATAAAGAAAATAGCCTAGGTGAACAATGGCTTTAAGAACCAAGAAAAGTCTTACTTGCCATGCATTGTTGGATAGAGGCTCCAGGAAAGGCTGTAGTCCATGGGTTTGTAGGGATACTACCTGTGTAGTTTTGTAATGCTTTCTATTAAACTCTAATAATCTGAAATACAGAGAGAACAGCAAGAAAATTAAAATGTCACCAAGACGGCAAATTTTTTAGGAATTCACCATGGAAGAAAAGGCTGAAGTGATTAAGAAGAAAAGGGCTAATGTGATCCACTATACTATCTTTTTCTGGAAGAGAAGAAAGTAGAGTCTAGAGTGTGGAGCTTAATTGACCTCAATGTTTTTGGTATTTGCTTTTGCTTGTGTGGCAAAGTCCTTCAGTTAAAAAAAAAAATTATCAGAGAGAGAACGTGTGCTCATGAAGGGGAGGGGCAAAGGGAGAGGGAATAGAAACCCAAGTGGACTCCATGCTGAGTGAGGAACCTGACTCGGGGCTCAGTCTCACGATCCTGAGATCATGACCTGAGCAGAAACCAAGAGTTCGTGGCTTAACTGACTGTACCATACTGGCACCCTAAGTCCTTCAGTATAAGAAAAGGATACACATTTGTGTCATTTGCTAATATTTTACTATGTTTAACACTGGTGCTTGTTTTTCATGCACTGTAAAATCTACTTTATTATGTACCTGTCGTGATGAAATATATTATTAATCATATTAATAATTCTAGAAAATAACCTTTTGCCAAAATTCATGCCATAAAATCAGTGTTTTAATGACCTAACCGTTACTTTCTTTCCTATATCCTTACATGTAAAATGACTATCTTCAGACACGTAAACACGTCTAACCAGTTTATCAAGCTTACATTGAGAAAACTACTTGTGAAGAAAGACTTTTTTAAAATCATTGTACTCAGAATCTAACCTTGCTATTTACTATCTGTGTGACATATTGTGTTTATCATTCTTATCTGTAAAAATGGCATGATGATAATAGTACTAACTTCATAGAGTTCTGACAAAAATTAATGTAAGTAAAATTCTTAAAGATCAGTGCAAGAGAAACTCTATGTGACAGTTTCCTTTTTCTT
>NW_027397074.1:11063295-11068551 GCF_003265705.2 Callorhinus ursinus | reverse complement strand
TCCTTCCTTCCTTTTTCTTTCTTTCTTTCTTTCTTTCTTTTTCTTTTAGCAAATTAAATTGATCTTTGATGATGGCTTTCAAGATGACCCAGATCTCTCAACTTCTGACAATTCACTGAGTCAAAACTATTCTCCATTTCCTCCTTAGGCTGAGCATGCTCTTGAGAGATAACAATGTTTCTGTCACATAATTGATGCTCTGTTTGCTCCTTCGCTCTGGATTCCTTCCTTTCCTCCATCTGGAAAACTTCTGCACATCCAGCAACACTTGCACAGCTTAAAATATCTCTTCTATAGTAAACTCTGTTTGGCCTTTCCTGGTCCCTGTATAGTTCTTAACATTTTGTAAAAAATCTCTATTAGCATAAGTCACACCATTTGGCAACTTTTATCATGTATGTATGTGTTTCCTCTACTATAATTGAGCACTTCCAGGATAGAAGTTACATCTTTCTTTTATTCTTGCCTTCATATCTAGTACTTGCAATATTTGTTCAGTAGATCAAAAATTTGGAGAATCAAGAAATAGAGGAGTCCATTAGCCAATCAAACATCTTTAAGGAAAACATTTAATAACAAAAAATAAGAGTTAATATTTATTGAGTGCTTACGATGTGACATTTCCTGCCCCACGTGCTTTTCTCATTACCTCTTCCTAACAACCCTATGATATGGGGAAACTGAGAGATGGGCCAACTAATGTACTTGAGTACACACACAGCTAGTAAGCAGTAAAACTGACATTTGAGGCCAAGAAGTCTGACTACAAAACTTGAGTAATTAACCTGATACCATTTTTTGGTATGTTGATGATAAATATAAAAGTCATTCTTGGATGTATATAGCACATACCTACATAAAACCTCAACTATATATCTATATATAAATACAGATATATGTGAGCATTGTAATTTCCTTTTTTGTATTTTCTGTTTATCCCTAGCATTATTTCCCTTAAGAATGGACCTGCTCTGATATAGTAATGAACACTTGCCTATCTATGTGTAATGAATGGTTAATTGCAATTTGCTAATTTGCAGTAATTGATTGCTTTCTATAGTAAATTAACTTTTGTGTTTAGATACTCACTTTTTTAAGATGACTTTGTAAAGTCCTGACATCAAGATACATGCTTTAAAAAAATAATGAAAAAAAATTAAAGAATAAAAAATAAAAATAAATAATGATGAGAACTTCCTCCACATTCACTTTCTTAGCCCATATGTTATTCATTCACTTATTTTTTTCATTTGTTTAACAAGTCTGACTAAAGCATTAATTAGGTTTTTAAATGGTAATCTAAACAATAAAAAAAAAAGAAAACTCGGGAATCACTGGCCAAAGTCCATATGTTTTTGTTAGTGGTTAAAAATAAATATTTATTCCTAGAAATGTAATGCAAATGTGTCATAGGAAACCATCATGTGCTGATGAACTCTTCTCCTCTTAATAGATTCTAATCTAAACTTGGCACCCAGGAGCCAGTGAGCTAAAACTGACTTCCAGAGTTTTGGTTTAGTTTGTTTTTATGTAAATTTGATATATTTGGCAACATTTAAAATTCAGGAGAATTCATACAAACTCTAGTCCCTGCTTTCTTTTCTAAAAATCAGAACAGGCCATACTGAGCCCACCTTTCTTTAAGGCAGCAAATCTGTCCTCCTGAATAGCGATAACCCCTTCAGACCCTTAATATGATCTTATTTCCCTTGGTCGTCCCCACTCATTAAGTTCAATCCAGCTCAATTCATTTGGTTCTATAACCTGCCCCATTGCTGCAGACATTTAATTTCATATCCCTTATTCCAAGCTGACTTTATTTAACATAAGCAGTACTAAACGGCATTTATAACTTATTATTCATAATTATTAGTTGTAATTATGTCATTATTCAATAACACTCTTTGTTTTCTCCTTCTTAATCTTTAAAATAAATGGCATAGAAGATACTAAAAGAGCTAAACTGTTTTGACAAGCCCTGCAATATCTTTGGATTTTCATACCCGGGTCATAGTGTTTAATGAAAGTGACTAGTCATCCTTGACATGCTACGAACCAGGGAGAAATGCAAGGAATAAATTACATGGCCTTCAGTTTGACAGCATCAATGTATCTTAAGGTTATAACTTTATAAATTCAATTTCTATTTTCAAGTGCAACAAAGAAAATGAAATCATGCATGAAAACTTCTAGAACAACAAAAGGAATTTTCTTGATCAAAGAAATCCTGGAAATGAGATATAATTATTAGAGAAAAATTGTTAAGTCTCAGTAAATAATTTTCATTACAAAAATATTTTTAGCGTGTTGAGTGGAAGTCATATTTGTTTTTAAGATTTTTTTATTTATTTGTCAGAGAGAGAGAGGCAGAGAGAGAACACAAGCAGGGGGAGTAGCAGGCAGAGGGAGAAGCAGGATTCCTGCTGAGCAAGTAGCCGGATGTGGGACTCAATCCCAGAGCTCTGGGATCATGACCTGAGTGAAGGCAGCCACTTAACCAACTGAGCCACCCAGGCATCCCGGAAGTCATATTTTTTATTAACATTTTAAATATAATGTTATTTAATTCAATAGTCCCTGGTAGACAGAACAATTATTAAGTTATCTTTGCATAGAAATACCATTTGTTTGTGAATTCATTAAATTTTTGAATCTTGAATATCTGCTATGTACACCATTACAGTGAGAAGGTCTTCAAGTAGTTCACAGTCAAGTTGAGGAAATGGGCCCATCAACAAAAAAATGTGATCAAGAGTAACAAATGTTATTACAGGAAAATAACTTTGGTAGTTTCTATTGGTTAAGATCCAGTTTCGGAGATCAGAATTTGCTCTCGCTAGAATAAGCAGCAAGAGATTTATTATAGACAAATAGAATAATTGGGAAAGCTGCAGACGCAGGGTCTCACTTGAGCTTTCAGAGGTAATTCGTAGAGTTCTGCCACAAAAGCAGGCTACCCAGGAAGCAACTGCCTCACCTGTTGAATCAGGTGCCTCCCCCACGTGCCAGTACAGCCAGGATGAAGGGTAATGGGATATTTTAAATGGTGACACCTCACCAAACTAGATATGCATCTGGATATGACAGGTCAAGAATATGGAAGAGAAACAGATCTTAGGAAGAAGTCTTCCATTATAAGCAGATTTGGAGAGAGAATGTTCGGTTTGGGAGCAGCTAAGGGGAGGCAGTGTTCAGGTTTGATTGTGTGGAGTGTGAGAAACCTGTGAGGCACCCAAAAGAAATGTCGTGGAAGCAGTTTAACAGAAGCCTGAGGGAAGTTAAAGTTCAAGATGTAAGTTTGAATGTTGAAGTTAAAAGTGGCGGACCTAGTTAAGTTTGCTTAAAGGAAGAGGAAAGAGGGAAGCTCTGGCATGAGCCACGTTTACAGAGCAGGTAGTAAAGGCCAAAATCCCATTAGGGTGGTTGAGAAGCGAGCTCTAGAATGCAGCAGGATAAATAACTTTTTTTTTTTTAATAAGAAATACAAGAGAGTGGCAACCTCTTTGAATGCTACAGAAAGGTCAAATAAATCATGAAGATTGTCGATTGTTTCCAGTGTCAAACAACCACGACTGCTTTGACATGAGCACTGCCTTGGAAACAAAAAAGGCAGAAAGTAGATTTCAGTGGATTGAGGAGTGGTGGATAATGAATCAGAGTCAGGAAGAAAAACACAGTCTTCTAAAATGCTTACCCATTAGGGTAAGACTTAAGACATCCTGATAGCCACCAAAAAAAAAAAAAAAAAAAAGATTAAGACAAAAAAAAAGCTTTACTTCTTTTTATGTCTTAAACAAGAAAATAAATGACTATATTTATATGCAGGAAAGAAAGATCACAGAGAAAGATGAAAGTAGAAGAAATAGAAAAATATGAATACTTGATAAAGCAAACATCTTCAATGTTTGAGATGATGAGCGTTGGAAGGAATAACTTCCCCATAAGATTGTAGGAAAAAGAGAAAGAAGTGTCAGATATCGGTATTTTGTTGTAGGGGAAGAAGGATAAAGTCACAGTTGAAAGCCTCAACTCTTTGAGAAGTAGGATACTGATAATCCTTGAGTGGCAGTGACTTGCAATCACTTAGGAAGCCTTGTGAAGACGGTCCTGGCCTACAGAATCTTGGTCTCTCTCTAGAGATATATATTTATTATCTGCCATAGAGAATGCATCTTATCACACTGCCACAAACATAGGAGGTCAGTTTCTCAAAAAAAAAGTGTAATTGGTTCAAGTCCCTCTTCATTTTGTAAGATCTTTCACTATTTCATTAACCTTTTCTTCTCTCTCTGTAAGAACCAGTATCTGAAGTAAGACTTATGGACCACGGTCAAGAGCATCTAAAGAAGTAAGCTCATTGTCTTTGATTTCAGGAACTCATGTGATTATTTTAATTTCCCCTTTGAACCCTTCTTATGTTGAGGTATGCTTTTGAAGAGACTCATTCAAGTTAGCCCTCTTCAAAATTCTGGTACTAGGGACGGTTGGGTGGCTCAGTTGGTTAAGCGTCTGCTTTCAGCTTAGGTCATGATCCCGGGGGTCCTGGAATTGAGTCCCACATTGGGCTCCTTTCTCAGTGGGGAGCCTGTTTCTCCCTCTGCCTGCTGCTCCCCCTCCCTACTTGTGTGCTCTCTCTCTCTGATAAATAAATAAATAAATAAATAAATAAATATTTTTTAAAAATTCTGGTACTAGTACTATTGTTAGAAACTGTAATTGTTGAGGCACCTGGGTGGCTCAGTTAGTTAATTGTCTGCCTTCAGCTCAGTTCATGATTTCCAGGTCCTGGGATTGAGCCCCGCATCAGGCTCCCTACTCAGCGGGAAGCCTGCTTCTCCCTCTCGCACTCCCCCTGCTTGTGTTCCCTCTCTCGCTCTGTCTCTGTCAAATAAATAAATAAAATCTTAAAAAAAAAAAGTTCTTGTACTTCATGAAGTTGCATATCCATGGATGAATAATAAGCCAACACAATAAAGCCTACATAGCAAATATGCTAAGTTCAAAAATCCCAACTCTATGCTCTAATAGGAAAGAAGACAATAAAAATTATAGAGATTGTGGGCGGGGGCAGAGCAAGATGGCAGAGGAGTAGGAGACCTGGATTTCGTCTGGTCTCAGGAATTCAGCTGAATAGGGATCAAACCATTCTGAACACCTACGAACTCAACAGGAGACCGAAGAAGAGAGTAGCAACAACTCTCTGAACAGAGAAGTGACCACTTACTGGAAGGTAGGACGTGCGGAGAAGTGAATCCG
>NW_027397074.1:10774449-11058295 GCF_003265705.2 Callorhinus ursinus | reverse complement strand
CTGACTGAAATGGACAGATCATCTAAGCAGAAGATCAACAAGGAAATAAAGACTTTAAATGACACACTGGACCAAATGGACTTCACAGACATATTCAGAACATTCCATCCCTAAGCATCGGAATACACATTCTTCTCTAGTGCCCATGGAACATTCTCCAGAATAGATCACATCCTAGGTGCCAAATCAGGTCTCAACCGGTACCAAAAGATTGGGATGATTCCCTGCACATTTTCAGACCACAATGCTTTGAAACTAGAACTCAATCACAAGAGGAAAGTCAGAAAGAACTCAAATACATGGAGGCTAGACAGCATCCTACTAAAGAATGAATGGGTCAACCAGGAAATTAAAGTAGAATTAAAAAAATTCATGGAAACCAATGAAAATGGAAACATAACTGTTCAAAATCTTTGGAATACAGCAAAGGCAGTCCTGAGAGGAAAGTATATAGCAATACAAGCCTTTCTCAAGAAACAAGAAAGGTCTCAAATACACAACCTAACCCTACACCTAAGGGAGCTAGAGAAAAAACAGCAAATAAAGCCTAAACCCAGCAGGAGAAGAGAAATAATCAAGATCAGAGCAGAAATCAATGAAATACAAACCAAAAGAACAGTAGAACAGATTACGAAACTAGGAACTGGTTCTTTGAAAGAATTAACAAGATTGATAAACCCCTGGCCAGACTTTTATCCAAAAGAAAAGAGAAATGACCCAAATCAACAAAATCATGAATGAAAGAGGAGAGATCACAACCAACACCAAAGAAATACAAACAATTATAAGAACATATGATGAGCACCTCTATGCCAGCAAGTTAGACAATCTGGAAGAAATGGATGCATTCCTAGAGATGTATCAACTACCAAAATTGAACCAGGAAGAAAGAAAAAACCTGAACAGACCTATAACCACTAAGGAAATTGAAGCAGTCATCAAAAATCTCCCAAGAAACAAAAGCCCAGGGCCAGATGGCTTCCCAGGGGAATTCTACCAAACATTTAAAAAAGAATTAATACCTATTCTTCTGAAACTGTTCCAAAAAATAGGAATGGAAGTAAAACTTCCAAATTCATTTTATGAGGCCACCATTATCTTGATCCCCAAACCAGACAAAGACCCCATCAAAAAGGGGAATTACTGACCTATATCCTTGATGAGCATGGATGCAAAAATTCTCACCAAAATACTAGCCAATAGGATCCAACAGCATATTAAAAGGATTATTCACCATGACCAAGTGGGATTTATCCCTGGGTGCAAGGTTGGTTCAACATCCGCAAATCAATCAACATGATACAATACATTAACAAAAGAAGGAATAAGAATCATTTGATCCTCTCAATAGATGCAGAGAAAGCATTTGATAAAGTACAGCATCCTTTCTTGATCAAAACTCTTCAGAGAATAGGGATAGAGGGTACATACCTCAATATCATAAAAGCCATCTATGGAAAACCTACAGCAATCATTCTCAATGGGGAAAAGCTGAGAGCTTTCCCCTTAAGGTTAGGAAGACGGCAGGAATGTCCACTATCACCACTGCTATTCCACATAGTACTAGAAGTCCTAGCCACAGAAATCAGACAACAAAAAGAAATCAAAGGCATCCAGATCGGCAAGGAGGAAGTCAAACTCTCACTGTTTGCAGATGATATGATACTTTATGTGGAAAACCCAAAAGACTCCACCCCAAAACTGCTAGAACTCATACAGGAATTCAGTAAAGTGGCAGGATATAAAATCAATGCACAGAAATCAGTGGCATTCCTATACACCAATAAGATGATAGAAGAGAAAGAAATCAAGGAGTCGATCTCATTTATAATTGCCCCCAAAACCATAAGATACCTAGGACTAAATCTAACCAAAGAGGCAAAGGATCTGTACTCAGAAAATTATAAAATACTCATGAAAGAAATTGAGGAAGACACAAAGAAATGGGAAAACTTTCCATGTTCATGGATTGGAAGAACAAACATTGTGAAGATGTCAATGCTACCTAGAGCGATCTACACATTTAATGCAATCCGCATCAAAATAACATCCACGTTTTTCAAAGAAATGGAACAAATAATCCTAAAATTTGTGTGGAACGAGAAGAGACCCCGAATAGCCAGAGGAATGTTGAAAAAGAAAAGCAAAGCTGGCGGGATCACAATTCCGGACTTCCAGCTCTATTGCAAAGCTGTCATCATCAAGACAGTATGGTACTGGCACAAAAACAGACACATAGATCAATGGAACAGAATAGAGAGCCCAGAAACAGACCCTTAACTCTATGGTAAACTAATCTCTGACAAAGCAGGAAAGAATGTTCAGTGGAAAAAAAGACAGTCTCTTCAACAAATGGTGTTGGGAAAATTGGACAGCCACTTGCAGAAGAATGAAACTGGACCATTTCCTTACACCACACACAAAAATAGACTCCAAATGGTTGAAATACCTAGATGTGAGACAAGAGTCCATCAGAATCCTAAAGGAGAACACAAGCAGCAACCTCTTCGACCTCAGCCGCAGCAACTTCTCCCTAGACACATCGCCAAAGGCAAGGGAAGCCAGGGCAAAAATGAACTATTGGGATTTCATCAAGATCAAAACCTTTTGCACAGCAAAAGAAACAGTCCACAAAACCAAAAGACAACCGACAGAATGGGAGAAAATATTTGCAAATGACATCTCAGATAAAGGGCTAGTATCCAAAATCTATAAAGAACTTCTCAAACTCAACACCCAAAGAACAAATAATCCAATCAAGAAATGGGCAGAAGACATGAACAGACATTTTTCCAAAGAAGACGTCCCAATGGCCAACAGACACATGAAAAAGTGCTCAACATCGCTCGGCGTCAGGGAAATCCAAATCAAAACCTCAATGAGATACCACGTCACACCAGTCAGAATGGCTAAAATTAACAAGTCAGGAAATGACAGATGTTGGCGGGGATGTGGAGAAAGGGGAACCCTCCTCCACTGTTGGTGGGAATGCAAGCTGGTTCAGCCACTCTGGAAAACAGTATGGATGTTCCTAAAAAGTTGAAAATAGAGGTACCATATGATCCAGCAATTGTGGTACTGGGTATTTACCCCAAAGATACAGATGTAGGGATCCTAAGGGGTATGTGCACCCCAATGTTTATAGCAGCAATGTCCACAATAGCCAAACTTTGGAAAGCACCGAGATGTCCATCGACAGATGAATGTATAAATAAGAAGTGGTATATATACACAATGGAATATTATGCAGCCATCAAAAGTAATGTGATCTTGCCATTTGCAACGACGTGGATGGAACTGGAGGGGATTATGGTGAGTGAAATAAGTCAATCAGAGAAAGACATGTATCATATGACCTCACTGATATGAGGAATTCTTAATCTCAGGAATGAAACTGAGTGTTGCTGGAGTGGTGGGGCGTGGGAGGGATGGGGTGGCTGGATGATAGACATTGGGGAGGGTATGTGCTATGGTGACCGCTGTGAATTGTGCTAGACTGTTGAATCACAGATCTGTACTTCTGAAACAAATAATGCCATATGTGTTAAGAAAAAAAAAAGAAGGTGATAGCAGGAGGGGAAGAATGAAGGGGCGGAAATCGGAGGGGAAGACATACCATGAGCGAGTATAGACTCTGAAAAACAAACTGAGGGTTCTAGAGGGGAGGGGTGGGGGATGGGTTAGTCTGGTGATGGGTATTAAAGAGGGCACATTCTGTGTGGAGCACTGGGTGTTATGCACAAACAATGAGTCATGGAACAGTACATCCAAAACTAATGATGTAATGTATGGTGATTAACATAACAATAAAAAATTTTTAAAAATTTATAGATATCGTGGCATCTGGGTTGTTATTAGAGGATATGGTGAAGCAGATTTGAGATATTCAATGTCAGACCCCCAGATGGAACTTCATCTTATCTACCTCCACCCACCGTTATTTTAAGTTCCCTTGATGGATACTTGTGCATTTTCTGCAAAAAAAAAAAAAAAAGAAAGAAAAGAAAATAGTGTTAATATTACAGGTTGTAAGAAATATAATGTCCACTTTGGAAAGCTGATGTGGGGAGTGGGAATAGAAGGTGATTCAAGACAGATATAGTAGTTGTAGAACAGCAGTAAGGAAAGGCATGTGTAGGGGAGCATATGTTCTATAATTTTCTCTAGCATCTTACAACATCACTACAAACTATACAACAGGCCTTTAAAAATATTTTGAAAGCAGTGGTGATTACGTGTGTTAAATGTGGTTAGATTTTCAACATACTATGAGAAATTATTTTTGAGACTTTCTCTCTATTCAAAATACCAATCTGATATTTCAAATAAGCCAGTGCATTTATTGGTTAAAAATATATTTCACATCAGTGAAGAAGCTATTTATACTCTTACAATTATTGTGTTAACCATGTAGACATTCAAATCTTGCCATTAACATTCTCTGGAAACAAAAATGGAATCAATACAAATAAAGGGAAAAAAAGGAAAGAGTCCTATGAAATCAAACGTAAATGAAAAAAGAATATAGAGCTGGTAATACCTCAACAACATGTGCTTAGGAGATCATAAATATTTTAAGAAATAATAGTTGAGAGCAGAAAATTGACAGAAACCACGATATATTTATCCACAAGCTGTTAAATGATCATTTCCTTGGTTTTCAGCATCTTGTTCTCTCCATATCTACCTTATGTTTAATGCACTCTGATAGAAACCACATAGTCTCACTGGAAACAGTTTCTTGAGAATAGTTTAACCTTGAAAAACATATATATGTGTGTGTGTTCTATATTTATATTTAAAATATTGATTCATTTTGGGGCACCTGGGTGGCTTACTTTGTTAAGCATCTGACTCTTGATTTCAGCTCAGGTCATAGTTTCAAGGTCATGGTTTCAAGTTCATGAGATCGAGCCCCACATCAGGCTCTGTGCTGAGCGTGGAGCCTGCCTAAGATTCTCGCTCTCCCCTCTCTCTCTCTGTCTCTCCCTTACTCATGCACACTCTCTTTCTCTAAAACAAACAAACAAAATAATAAAAATCAAATGTTGATTTTATTTTTTTTCAAAATACAGAAGAAACTGTAAAATAGACTGTATCCTTAATACCCTCTTTCCATTTATTGAGGAATAATTGGGAATAATGGATAAATAAAATTATATACATTTGAAGTATAAAAGGTGATGATTTGATATAGATATACACTATGGAATGATTACCAACATCCGGATAATTAACACATCCATCACCTCACATAGTTTGTGTGTGTGTGTGTTTGGTGAGAATGCTAAAGATCCACTCTAATTTTGAAGTATGCAGTACCACATCTTTACCACCCTCTTGACTGCTGTGACAAAGACATGTACAGACAAAAAATGTAAAGTATTATAAAATGTTAGAAAATTTTTATTTTTCAGAAAATTGCAAAATTCTTACCACCTGTCCCTCTCCTCACAACACCCACTATTAACAGTTTATTGCGATTCCTTCCCCTCTCCAAAACATACATTTATTCATATACTCCCTGTCAGTTTTAAATTTACTTTCACAAAAGGGATCTTAACATACTATACTGCATCTTTCTTTCTTCCATTAAAATAGATCTTAAAGATCTTTTCCTACTAGTACTTACCTCAATATTTCATTACTTATTATTATGGCAGAGCATACCATTATATTATATATTATAATGTATTAATCTGTCCCCTTTTGATGAACAGCATTTTGGTTGTTTTTAGCTTTTGCTCTTATAAAAATTTCTGCACTGAATATCCTTGTACATAAATTTGGGACAAATTGATAGATTAAATTTCTAGCAGTGGGCCAAAGGTGAAAATATTTTAAATTTTGACAGATACTGTGAAATTGTCCTCCAGAAAGGATGGAATTTATATTCCTAACAGCAACGTATGAGACAGCCCACTTATCCACACCCTGGCCAACACTGAAAAAAATCAAGTATTTTAACTCTTGTAAGTTTAATAGGAGAAAAATATATATTTTTTCATAATTTGCAGTTCTTCCATTGTTATTGAAATTGATCATTTGCATACACTTCACTGTCATTTGTATTTTTTTGAGGACACCTTGCTTTTTTAAGAAACTGGTTTGTTTGAGCAAAGGAAATAAAAGGAGAGAGAGAATGACAACCCAGAAATGACTCTTTTTTTAACTTAATTTTATTTTATTTAAATTCAATTAACATAGTGTATAATTAGTTTCACAGGTAAAGGTTAGTGCTTCATCAGTTGTATATAACACCCAGGGCTCATTACATCACATGCCCTCCTTAATGTCCATCACCCAGCTACTTCATCCCACCACCCCTGCCCCTCCAGCCACCCTCAGTATGTTTCCTATAGTTAAGAGTGTCTCTCTCTCTGATTTCATCTTACTCTATTTCCCCTCCCTTCCCCTATGATCCTCTGTTTTGTTTCTTAAATTCCTCATATGAGTGAAATCATATGATAATTGTCTTTCTCTGATTGACTTATTTCCCTCAGCATTATACCATCTAAGTCCATCCATATCATTGCAAATGGTAAGATTTCTTTTTTTTTGATGACTGAGTAATATTCCAGTGTATATAAATAGCACATCTTCTTTATCCATTCATCTGTCAATGGACACTTGGGCTCCAGTGTTTATAGCAACAATGTCCACAATAGCCAAACTATGGAAAGAGCCAAGAACTGATTCCTAAATATAGAGAAGAAACTGAGGGTTGCTGGAGGGCAGACTGGGGGGAGGGTGGTGGGGACAGGTGAAATAGGCGATGGGGATTAAGGAGGGCACTTGTCATGATGAGCACTGGGTGATGTATGCAATTGTTGAATCACTATATCGTATACCTGAAACTTATCCAACACTATGTTGCCTATACTGGAATTAAAATAAAATCAATAAAAAAAAGAAACTGGTTTGTGTATCTTTTCTTATTGATTTGCATAAGCTTTTTGTAAATTAGAGAAAATTACCCTTTTGTTATATGCATAATTTTTTTCAGCTTGCTATTTTTCAGTTTTGTTTTTGTAATACATCTATTGTCATCCAGAAGTCTTTTTGTTGTTAATTCTATAAGGTCAAATTTTTCAATCTTTTAAATAATGGCGATTCCAAAAGGCTTTCCATGTTCCAATTCTATGAATAGATTCATTCATACTTTCCTCAGTTTTATTAATCTCCTCAGTGTTGTTTTTTTTTAATGTTTTAATCCTTTGAGCATTGGGAACGTATCTTTTTTGTTGTTTGTTCCCATTAGCGGTACTTTCTATACCATTTACTGAATAATAATTTTTTGTACTTGAAAATTTGATATGCCACAATTATCATCAATCTATTGCCCCTAGGTGCTTGGATCTATATATCAAAAAAAAAAAAAAAGAAAGTCTCCGTTTCATTGCCTTGACTCTTTTTTTTTCCTGGGTTCTATTGCCTTAGGTATTGGCAGTAAGAATACAAAAGTTGTACCTGGTGACTTTGCTTTGAAACTACTTATTCAATTGATTTTTTTGATTATGACTCCCTAGAGGTGAGCAGAGGTGGAAAATACTTGACTTTCCCTGGGCACTTGTTTATGTCACCTCGTTGAGTTGTTTGATTGATTCCTAACCATAATTCTTCTATGCAGGTATTAATTATCCAATATCACAGATGAAAAAGAATCAGCTTCAAAGAGGTCAAGTATCTTGTACAAAGTCACATAACTACCAAGTGGCAACCTATATGTGTCTGCCCCTAAAGCCTACGCTTCTCCCACAACCCTAGGGTTTCTGTATCCCGTGTGAGATACAGGGTCAAGGACACACAGGGACAGGGTCATCTTCTAGCAGTAAGCATCACATAGAGAGTTGGAATTTGAGGAGGAATACTAAATATTAGGAGGGAGGTAGGAGTAACCAGCATGGAATTCCTAAATCTCCTAGAGAACGGAGAATATTTGGGTTGGTGTATAGGGTATGTAAAGGAACTTAAGGAGAAAAAAAAAAAAAAACCCACAAAACTCAAAATGGAGTTTGAGTCAGGTGGTAGAGAGCTTTGGTTACCTGGCTAGAGAGAGTGTATTGTATTTATGGTCTCATCAGAAGGAAAGCTTTTCGTTCTTTGCAGTTGTGAGGGCTCCTTTAATTTCACTAGGGCAAGGGTCAGCAAAGTATCTCCTGCAGGGCAATTTCAACCAGCCCATTTTTGTTGTTGTTGTAAATAACTTTTAGGGAAACCTAACCACCCCCATTGGTTGACATATTGTCTGTGGCTGCTTTTGTGGTTCAATGCAGAGTTGAATAGTTGCGTAGAGCCTGAAAAGCCTAAAACTCTGTCCTCTGTAGAGAAAGCTTGATAACCCTCATACTAGGATATTTTCTCAAAAGGTCACTGGAGCTGACCTGCATGAAGAGATCAATTTTGTTTATATGAATGAAATGTCAGGAAAGGATTTTCAACATTGATTCCACATTGATTATTTGATTCTCCAATTCGTGTCACCATCGAAAAATGCTTGAGGCATCTTTATCCTAAAACTGGTATTTATTTAATTTTGTTTTTATGTAATGACACAACTTAAATCATTTGATGTATTTGGAAAAGTAAATAAAAAAGATATGTTGAAACACAAATTGATCAGTGAAGTTGTTTATAAGGCCTAGATGTGTCCTAAAATACTCTGAAAACCACTCTTTTAAACTTTTCACTAATATGAAAAAAATTTAGAAAT
Organism: Callorhinus ursinus; assembly: GCF_003265705.2. NCBI lineage: Eukaryota > Metazoa > Chordata > Mammalia > Carnivora > Otariidae > Callorhinus > Callorhinus ursinus. Next base: position 11,049,582 of record NW_027397074.1, on the reverse strand, counting down.
AATCCAAGGGATAGATCAAGAATAAAAAAACAAGCATCTAATATAAGGAAATAATATTGCTTATACTATGTAAATTATGTTACTCTCATTCAACAAGAGGAGGCCAAATGGACTTCAATGATACTGATTATTTGAATTTTCATTATTAAAACACTTGAGTCATTAGCTAATTAGTGTAAAGTACATTTGTGAGATGTAGGAGAGGAAAAACGTCACTGGAGTACCTCAAAAGTGATGTGGTTCCAAGAGCTGACTGAGAGCTCTTAGCACCTTCCGCCTCTTCAGCTCCTTAGCTGGTGACCACATCCTGGGGTGCTCAGAGCCTTTCGTCCAAATGTCACTTTCCTGCTGAATGACATCTTCCTTCCAAACGTGTTTCTAAATCAACTGTGGATAATTTGTATAAAATGTGAACACAACAATGTAGGTGTTGTTTTAAATTGATATGGAGCAGAGATTAATGATATGCTTCTAATCAAGTTAGAAAATGACTTCCTATAATTATCTACTTTAAGAATAAAGTCTTTCACGTTTAAAGGAGAACTAGATATTTTATCCTTGCTCTAGACTTAACCTTGGCACTACTGGGGCCAAACGCTTCTTGGCTGTGGGGCTATCCTGTACATTGTGGGATGTTTTCCAGCATCCTTGGCCTCTACCCATTGGATGGCAGTAGCAACCACCCCTATCCACCTTCCTAGTAATGACATGAAAAAATGTCTCCAGACATTGTCAAAAGTCCCTTGCAGGGCAAAGTTGGCCCTGGTTAAGAACCACTACCCAGGACAAAGATGTGTGACAGGCTGTGTGAGAACATGTGTACCTCATCATCTAGTTAATAACCAAAACCATGGTTTTGACAGGCAGCCTGCTGCTTTTAGATCTGCTCTTTTTCTTGAGAATTATATCTGCTGCTTGAGTTCCTCTCTCCCTCTCCCTCTGCCCCTTCCCACCATGCACGCGTGTGCTCTCTCTCTCGCTCAAATAAATAAACAAACAAACAAACAAACAAATTAATAAATACAGGAGAGGGAGATGCCATAGATAGTTTATAGAAATAGTCATGAATACGTTTTGAAATTTGGGATTTATCTTTTTAGACAAAAGGAAACCATCGAACATTTCTAAGCAGTAGAATAATAATGTCCTATATTATTCATTCTATCATTGACTGTCCATACTTACTGCCTATTAAGAAGATTTTAATGGCCTTGTGACATTATTTAAAGATGTGGATCTGTGTTTAAATGTCTTATTTCTCAGAACAAACTCAAAGAACGGATGTTTTTCCAGTAAGCTTTCAACTTTTCTAATATTGAATTTATTACTTTGAGAGGTGTGATCCTAAAAGTAGAGTAACTTGGGGAATTACTCCTTACTGAATAGTGTTAGCTTTTACTTCTTGTTGAAATATTGCCAGTGACAGTGTACTAAGGTAGTGTTTCAGGGAGTAAGATGACAGGGAAAAATAATAATAATAGCAAAAGCACAATAGTGCGCAAGTCCAAAATAGAAATGGAAACTTGTCATTGGAAAGGATTCTGGAATGGCTGACTCATTTCTCCTTCTTAATTTGAATTCTATTTGGGGCTCATAAGGAATTACCCATTTTTTCAGTGGGTCTGGGTAGATCTATTCCATTGATGATAATGCCATCGTTTATGGATTTCCTGAAAGCTGTTTCTTGCTACAGAACACATTCTTAACTGATAAATTAGGACACTCAGCCTTTCCAACGATTATGTAGCCATCATCATCATCATCATCTTATTATTATTATACAGCAAGTGGCTCTGTTCTCATGACTACGCTCTGAGATACAGTCTTATCAGCCCTAACCATGATACATGGTTACACTCAACTGCAAAGGGATACAGAGAAAATGAGTTTTAGGCTTTATATCTTCTGTACCCTCTATAGCCACTCTGTTCAGTTTTGTGGCCATTTAAATTTAAATCAATTAAATTTAAATAAAATTTAAAGTTTAGTTCCTGGTTCTTAGTAGGCACATTTCAAGTGTTCGAAGTTACATGTGCCTAGTAGCTACCGTATTACACGGTATAGCAGACATGGAACATTTCCATCAGCACAGAATATTCTGTTAAAAAGTGATGCTCTATAGTAAAGATATGCTAGAGGGATGAAGGTCCATCAAACTTCCATCATGCCTCACAGTGTCTAACATAGAGACGATCCATGTTCAAGGGCTCTTTTAAGAGGTTGTTAGTCACTTATCTATTTTTGTTGTAACCCAAATATTTTATCTCTTACTGATTAACATTTTGTATTTAGAATGGGAAAGATAGCAAATAATGAGTAAGTTAAAAATAGTGACTATGCTCTAAATTTGTCTAAAATTCAGTGGAATCACCTACAAACTTTGGTCCTCTACTGCTACTATAAAATTCAAGGAAAGGCTTAAAATAAACAAGACAGAAGCCTCTCAGAGATTTAATGCCACTTTCTGTGCCAGCCATTCTATAAAATATTAATGAGGACATTTGCTGTAATAAATGTTAATACATTCTCTTGAATGTGTGAACACTGGCAGATGATTCTTTATAGTGACATTCAGTAGTAGGAAGAGTTTATTAAAACAATATATTAATTTTCAGGAAGCTAAAAATAATACTTAAGTTCATATCTGCTGTTTTTAAGAGTTTCCTACTGATTTTTTTTAATTGGAAGAAGGTAATATTTTGCAGCAGAAAATGTTCGAATCCAGGGACCAAAACATTGGGTCCATAAGATACCTGAATCTTGCTCTCATTCTCGGTAACATTACTAGAATCAGGAAAGGATAACAGGCATCTTTGGACTTCCATATATGGATAAAGGACACATTAACCCATCCCTAGTTACTTTGTGGACATGAATTAAATCTGGCATCACTCAATATGTGATATTGAGAGAGAGTTCAAGAAACTCTCTGGTATACTAAAAGCCAACTCTATACATAGAGAAAAATCCTCATTTCTATAAATAGAAAAAAGAATCCTCATGTGAGAAACAATTGAATGGATACTGTCTTTTCTGATCTTTTGATGTAACGACTGTGGTCTATATGTTATTTTTGTGATATTTCTTGGACCACTCAAAAACGAGAACATAATTTTGGAATTTGTTTTAATCTATAAATCACGTAACTGTTGATATGTAGGTAACTGACGATTTTTGCAAACACTAAATTTGCCTTTTGCAAGGTTGATGATTTTGTCTGGTATTTCCGGTTATGGTCATAATAATGTAAATTTATCTTTCTGGAAATTAGGTAGTGAAAGTAGAGAGAAATGTTCTCTACCAACCCAGAGTAGGATTCGGAATTCTAAACCAGTGACTCCCATAATATTATAATGGCATGCCAAGAATATTATTGAAAGCCCTCTGCCTTATATGGCACGACTTCTTTATTCAACAAATATTTATGGAATACCTTCCTCAGGCGAATCTTTGTATTGCCTAGTTTGAGGGGCCACGGGAAAAGTTAAAAACAAAAAACAAGTCAACAGTTGATTTGCCGTCCATAGAAGAGTCATTTTATTCTGACAGCATATTGGAATCACCTGGTAAGCAACTCAGCGTTTCCTCCAAAACTTGTTTGTTGAAGCTTTAGCTCCCAATGTGACAGCATTTGGAGCTGGGGCTTTTGGGAGGTAATTAGGGTTATGCAAGGTCATGATGTCAGGCTCCTCATAAAGGGATTGGTACCCTTAAATGAAAAAACAACAGAGAGCTTTTTTTTTTTGTTTCCCCCAGAACGTACGCACATGATTAAGTCACGTGAGTACAAAGGGAGATGGCAACCACTTAGAAGTCAAGATCAGAGGCCTCAAAAGAAGTGCCTCCCTTGCCTGCCTCTTTATCTTGGATTTCCCAATTTCCAGAATGGTAAGAAATACATTTTTCGGTTGTTTAAACTATCTAGGTTATTGTATTTTGTTATGGCAGCCAGAGTGAGTAATATAGAAGCTAAAAGATATATAAAAAAACAAACGACAAAATCTCCTCCCTATTCCCACTTTCAGATGTTTGTGTTGGTTTTGTCTTGTTCTCAGGGCATTGGTATTTTATTGAAAGCTTTTCAGGTGAGTTTACTCTGTAGCCAGCTTTTCTTTCAGAAGTAGTGTCCTAGAGAAGGAGTCTCAATGTATGTTTGTTTGTTTTTCCACTTACACGCTCCTGATAGCTATAACCCTCCCCACAAAAACCTCTCTCAGTGAGAATTTCACTCTGTAAGGAGAGCTTGCGAAGCTTTAAGGAAGCTTCTCGGACTGATGAGTCTTTTTTTCTACTTGCGTTGAGAATCACTGTGTAAGATAAAGAGCTGTTAGGACAGAAGATAAATTATTTTCATGAGCTTTTTGAGACAAGAATGGTTCTTTTTGTTTTTGTTTGGGGTTTTTTTTTTTTTTTTGGAAGTTCTTATGTGTGCGTGTGTGTGCCCAGGTGATAAGAATTGACCTAATATGGGGTGCCTGGGTGGCTCAGTGCATTAAGCGTCTGCCTTCAGCTCAGGTTATGATCCCAGGGTCCTGGGATCGAGTCCCACATCGGGCTCCTTGCTCCACGGGGAGTCTGCTTTTCCCTCTTGCTCTGCCTGATGCTCTTTCTGCTCGTGCTCTCTCTTTTTGACAAATAAATAAATGTAATACTTAAAAAAAAAAGAATTAACCTAGTGTTTAATGAAAGACAAATGTACCTTCCTCTACACAGACACCCTTTATTTCCTCCATGTTCTGAGATCAGATGAAGTGGAATTTGGGGGCGAGTCGTGGGAGAGCAGAGTAGGAAACATGAAATTTCTCAGAAGGTGCACTGCCTCAGCATGCACAATGCTTTCCATTTTGGGAAGTCCCACAAATTTTTGCAGAGCTTTTCAAGGAGAGTGGGTGGTCCTAGCCTTCAGGTGGGAGCAAAAACAGGAATTTAAGGTTATTGAGTATACTTTTTCAGTCATAGCATTGTGAAGTCTGGACTTAAAAGTTGAGTCATTTATATCTTTGCATAAATTTAAGCTGTTGTGCCATTAGTAATACCCATAATTTAGAAATAAAAGTGTAAGTTCCCACCAAAGGAGTTTAATGTCCGGGGTTAGTGAGGGAGGCAATATTAGTTCCTTCTCCCACCCTCTCCTAATAATTTAAAATCATACTGTACACATAACTGGAAAAACAAGTAACATTCTTCTCCACACTCCAACAACTCTTAGCAGGGCAGGATGGTACTTTCCCAAGGACTGTTACCACATCAATACAAGAAACCATTTCAAAGCTTTGAATCCCGAGACAGTACAGGGAGGTAAGAGCTGATGGGGCACTACCAAGAAACTGCATTACAGAATGGGATGACTTTGCTGCTATTGCAGACTTTTACCATTTTTGAGTGTCTTCATTTGCTAACTTTTTTTTGGTGGGGGAGGAAAGATTAATGAAAGAGTGGCCACATTCGGTGCAAGGTAACTTAGCAGCAGTGGTTTTCAAAGGGGTCAAAAGTGGGGTCAGTTGCATTAGATCACCTAAAACTCTAGGGAAATGTTAATGACTTGCCCACATCCAGTCCTAAGGATTTGACAGCTCTTGGTGTAGGTCTAGTAGTCCCAGCTTAAACACCCTGCAGTTGATTTGGATGCAGACTCCAGGGTGAGAACCATTGCTTTAAAATAGTATTAGCTGTGGTGCCTGGGTGGCTCAGTCTGACTCTTGATCTCAGCTCAGTTCTCGATCTCAGGGTCATGAGTTCAAGGCCCATGTTGGGCTCCATGCTTGGCATGGAGCCGACTTAAAAAATAACATCAACTGTAGGAAGGTGGAACAGTTGGTGTAGAAATAAATAATTCACACAAAATGAACACCTACAAATAATAGGAGCAAAGATAATAAGCCTGCAGAACCCCTACTTTGTGACAAGCACTGAGTCTCTAGAGAACACAGGGGGGGTCTTCATAAGCATTGCTGAGGGACCGTATGGCACAGTGATGAAGAGCATAACCTGAAATCAGATTCTCCAGGCTTCAGTCCTCACCTTTACTATTTAAGAGTTCCATGCTGTAAACAATTTCTTCACCTGCAAAATACCTAACTCAAAGCCTTGTTACAGAGATTAAGGAGTTAATATGTGTAAAACATTTAGAACAGTGCCTGGAACATACAGCTCTAAGAGTGTCTGGTATTTGTGTCTTTCTCAGTATATAATGTATAATTTTATATTAAAACCCCTTAATCCAATTGTAAGTTTTCTATTTTCTTTATATATGTAGATGCTACATCTTAAAGAGTTTAAATAACTTGATGGCTTAGGATCCTTTCAATGACTAGTATCAGAAATATAATACCTCTGAAACAAATAATACATTATATATTTTAAAAAAAAGATAGCAGGAAGGGAAAAATGAAGGGGGAAATCAGAGGGGGAGACGAACTCCGAGAGACGATGGACTCTGGGAAACAAACTGAGGGTTCTAGACGGGAGGGGAGGGGAGTGGGGGATGGGTCAGCCCGGTGATGGGTATTAAAGAGGGCACGTTCTGCGTGGAGCACTGGGGGTTATATGCAAACAGTGAATCATGGAACACCACATCAAAAAAACAAACAAGCAAAAAATAAAAATAAAATCTTATGTGGAAAAAAAATGCTTTGAATATGTAAAGGGAATTTATTGGTGTGTGAGGCTAAACATTTCGGAGAATCCAGAGCGTGTCTGCATTCTTGGCGTTCGGGTGATTGTATCGGGGCCTGTGTTCTTCCCGTATTCTTTCTCCCGAGAGGATAACTACTACATACCCTCTTTCCGCCTCGTCCCTTCTGCTAATGCCTAGTAAAGTGAATGATAGACTTCATTCTTATATGGGGACCCACAAAATGGAGGCTGCCCCAGCAACCCTCATCACAAATCAAAACCTAAGTCAGCCTGCATTTATGGTGAAACACCTGTCAAGGAATCCTAAGATACACCAATCACAGTCCTCCAACTCAGCCTTAGCTAGCTTGCCTAACCTTGGAGAGGAGAACCTGCTAGCCTTATAAGGAAATCCCCAGGCCTCCTAGCCAAGCATGCCCTGTTTTTGTGTAGCCTCTTCTAATACCAGTTGTGAGGCACTGTATTCCCCCAGCCCTGCCTGCCCCCGTCCCTGGGTTGTATCCCTGGAATAAGGACATCAAACTTATAACAGATTGTTTTGGTTTTGTCATTTGAGAGGAGGTTCTCTTCCCCAGGCTTTTTTTTTTGTTTTTAATTGAAGTATAATTGACACACAGTGACACTAGTTTCAGGTGTACAATATAGTAATGTAAGGATTGTATATATTTCACAATACGCACCACATAAGTGTAGTAAATAGTAAACATCTGTCACCATACGAAATGTACTATGTTGATATTGACTGTATTCCTTATGCTGTACTTTTTCATCCTGGTGTCTTAGTTATTTTGTAATTGGAAGTGTGTATCTCTTAATCTCCTTCACCTATTTCACCCACCTCCCCTCTGGCAACCAGCAGTTCTCTGAATCTGTTTTTGTTTATTCATTTATTTTGTTTTTTAGATTCTGCACATTAGTGAAATCATGTGGTATTTGTCTTTCTCTGTCTTCACTTAGTGTAATACTTTCTCAGTCCATCATATTGTCATGAATGGCAAGATTTCATTCTTTTTTATGGCTGAACAATATTTCATTTCACAGACACACTGAGTCTGCTTCGTCCATTCATCTAAGAGTGTACACTTGAGTTGCATCCATATCTTGGCTATTAATGCTGCAATAGACATAGAGGTGGTACATAGATCTTTTTAAATTAGTATTTTTGTCTTCTTTGGGCAAATACCCAGCAGTTGAGTTTCTGGATTTTATGATATCGCTATTTTTAATTTTTTGAGGAACTTTAGCCCCTGGACTTACCCACAAAAGCCTGACTTGGATGATGTGCCTGTCTGGTGCCAAGTACAGATTATTTGGCCTGGATCACATGACCATCTTTCCAACTGCACATCCTATCAGACCGACCACCCAATCCACATCCTCCTTCCTCAGAAGGAGGTGAAAAAACTCAGGATTCCTTAACAGAAAGAAGGGAAGAGGAGTAATGGTAGGAATGAAAACAACAGATGTTGCCTACATGTGCCTGGGGTCATCCAGGTTTCCAGTGGTAGAGCCATGCCTCCGATTAAAGATCCCCATCTGTTTGACTTGGAAGGCATGCTCTTTAGTGCTCCCAAATACTACTTGAAGTTAAATATTTTTGCTATTCACTATGTACTGATCAATGTCCTAGGTCCTAGGAATGTAAAGCTATTTAAGACCCATCCTTGCCCTGACGAGCTTCATTTAACGGTGGACACAACTGTAAAGAGAAAATGACAGTGTCTGGATTAAGGTGCTCAGAAGGAGGCAGGAAGGGCTCATTAGCAGCAATTAGAAGTACTTGCTATATGATCATTAATCATCAACCCACATTTCTGAACTCCAGGATCTGCACCCTCCCTTTGCTGGGGAGCTCCAGGGTAGAGAGAACAAGTTAACATCTGAGATGTATCTCCTGGAGGAGGAAGAAATTCTCTTCAGGTTACTCTGATTTGTGGAAACACTGATGTTGATAGTCAGTTTCAGGGAAGTTACTGCATGAGTTAGACAAAAAGGAAAAAGTCACAAAAATTAAAGCTGCTTCGATTAATTTATTAGAAGAGATACTCTCCAAATGTGGGTATCTTGATCCTAAAACGCCCAAAGTTTTTCTCCAAATTTTTTAGTGCTTCAAAGAGAGCCTGAGTTCATTCTCAAAGGAATAAAAACAAGTTCATTTTCCCTTGGCGCTTAATGGTGAAACTGTTCATTTGATATAAAAATGACACATTGGGTGAAACCAGCTCCATCTGGGTAAACTACAGAGCTGACTGAAGCCTCACTGCGCACCAGTCAGAGCTCTGCATTTGACATTAAAATGCTGTGCTTGGCTGGCAAGTCAGAAGGACCAGACCAGAGTAGACAACACAGAGTCTTCCATTCATTTCAAGCAAATTTCGTGACTTTATAATGAAAAACAAACACGAGCTGAACAGCACACAGCATTCCTCAGCTAAATTCATGAGATGAGGGGAAGAATGCAGTGGTGATGCTGTTAGTCTGATTGGGTCTTAAATGAAGATTATGGTACAGAGATGGAATGAAAACTCTTGAGGCATTTTGTGGGATTTTGTGAGGCCATGTGTTACATATTTTAAGGCTATTAGGTTTGTTCTGCACTTCAGAGGTTCCAGCTTGTTAATGGACTGGTTCAGCTGCTGGTCTGTTCTGGCAAATTCTTGAGGAAGAATGGGCAGCTGCCCTTTGCTCAGTAGCATCCACCTCTCAATGGTCTCATTTTCCACAATCTGTCATGGACATCTGCTGAGGGAAATTTTTGACTAAAAAAAAAAACCATAAAAGCATTCAGAACTCAACTGTGGAAAGAGGGATGTGAGAAATTTTGAAAATCAACTCTATATATTTTGATCATAAACAATAGAAAGTAGACCTTGTATTTAGAACTTAAGAATGCTTTTGTAACCCGAAAACTGCTGTTAAGGCCCTAACCTCCAGGGTGGTTGGCCATATTTAGAGTAAAGAAAGAAAGATAAATGGAGTCAATAGGGTGAGGCCCTGACCCCATAGGATTAGTGTTCAACTAAGAGACGCCAGACAGTTGACGATCCCTCAGAGGAAAGCCATGCAAGGACAAAGTGACTATCTACTAGCCAGGAAGAGTATTCTCGCCATGAGCCAAATCCTACCAGAAGCTAGATCTGAGACTTCCCAGCCTCCAGAACTACAAGATAATAAATGTCTGCTCTTAAACCGCTCAACCTATGGTTTTTTGTTAAGGCAGCCAAAACTGCGTAATGTGGATCTTGGTACTGAGAAGTGGAGTACTGCTGTATCAAATACCTAAGCGTGTGCAAAGAGCTTTGGAACTGGGTAATGAGAAGAGCCTGGACGTGTTCATGGGGAATATGTTAGGAAAACTTAGATTGTTGGGGAGGAACTGTTGATGGAAAAATGGACAGGAAGAACGATTTCTGGTTAGGGTGCAGAAAGAAAATACTTCGTTGAGGAAGTCTAAGCAAATCAATGCAAGAGTGGCTTGGTTTTTCCTTATGCCTTAGGGTAAAAAAGAGGAGAGAATTAATTCGAAGGAATTGTTAAGCAAAGGAACCACAACTTGAAGATTAGGAAAATTCACAGCCTAACCATATTAGAAAAACTGAAAAAGCTTCTTCTGAAAAGAACACTAAGGGTGTGGCTGAGCAAACCCTTGATAGGGAGACCAGTGTAGATGCAAACCACTGATGGGATCATTTTTCTCAACAGAAGCCAGGAATAGAGGTGGAATTGTATCAGGAGAAACACAACCAGTTTCGAACTGAAGGGTTCAGAAATAGGCTGAAATGAAGCAAGGCTTTCTGGGTTTTTTTTGGTTCTACAGGATGGGACCATAGAGCTCTTCAGCTTCAAACATGTTTTGTCCTTCAAGGAAAAGGAAGAACGACCCCAAAGGAGGTTCAGAGATCATCAGCATTGCCATTCCCACTAAGGTCCAGGGGCAAGCCTGGTCCCCCCCTGCATTTGAAAGAGTGGGGCATCTGGGGCTTGGGGGCCCATAATGCCACTCCCCAGTGCCTCAGGGGCAAGGCTCTGGCCCATTGTTGTCTGGGCAGTGCTGCCCCACAGAGCCAAAGGGGTGATACGGCCAGCCAAGGGGGCCTGGAGGATAGCACATCAAATTGGAGGATTATTCTCAAATAAGATCTAATGCAATTTACCTTGCTAGGTTTTCCACTTGCTTTGGCATTTGTCACCTCTTTTTTCCTTCCAGTTTTTCCCTTTGGGCATATCTATCCTACACCCGCCACACCAATTTATTTTGGAAGCACATGACTTATATGGTTTCACAGGTTTACAGCCAGAGAGGAATTTGTGCCTCAGGTTGAATCCTACCTGGAGTCTCACTCATATCTGATTTAGTGATAGATACGAGAGACTTGGGCCCTTAGACTTGACAGTTGATGGGAGAGTAAGTTAAGATTTATGAGGCTGTTGGGATGGAATGAAGGTATTGTATATGAGGGAAGGACATAAATTTTGGAGTCAGGGTGGAATGCTGTGGAATGAATGTGTCCCTCCAAAATTTGTATGTGGAAACCCTAACTTCCACTATGGCTTAGGAAAAAGAAAAAATTGAGGTTAAATAGGGTCACAGGGTGAGGCCCTGATCCTCTAAGATGAGTGTCCACATAAGGGGAGACACCAGAAAGCTGGCCTGTGTCCGTGTGCGCACTCTTGCACTCTTCAGCGTCAGACTGTTAACGTGGTAAATTTCTATTTTTAAACCATGCCGCCTATGATCGTATTTTGTTATGGCAGGTCAAGCTAACTCATGTGATAGGTAAGGTTATGTTCATGTATATGCCTGTTTTATATGCCAGTCTCCATATTGAGTGGATATTATCAATCTTATTAGCTATCTATTATGAATTGATGCACTGATAGTGATCATTGTTTTTCCTAACTCTAGTAGCCCTTACAATAAAAAGAAATAATATTTACCTCCTATAAATTTCTCACTATTTCTACCTTGGGGTTCTGCCATCCCTTACTTGATCATTCAATTTAGCAAGGAACTACTTGCCATTTCTGACGTGTAGTATTTTATACCTTCATATGGTTGAGCATAATCTGCTCTTTATAGAATTCCCTTCTGCCTTTTGTGGAACTAAGAAACTTGTAATCTTCCAGTATTCAAGTTAAGTATTACATATGCATTCTTGGTGAAGCCTGACTTTGATAGGTGCAATAAATGCCCTTTCCTCTGAGATACCTGTGTATCTTGTATGTCGTTTAATTAACGTATTTAGACAATATATGCGAGACATACAAAAGGAGATGGCTGGAAGAACAAAAGCTTTGTGAGAGTTAGTACTGATAGGCAATATTTCTGAGATAGAATTGAGAATGTATACTGAAGAAAGAAAATGTTTTTAAAGTATAGATGTGCTGGGTGATAGCAAGATGCAGATGTCCCCCAGAGACAGAATAGATCTTGCAATCACCTAGGAGTGGGCAAAGATGAGTATAAGCTAGGACTCTGCTCACAGATGCCCAGAAATGATGGGGGTCATGAGCCACTAGATGACAGGGTAAGAAGGGCTACGACGTAGTTACTAACATGAACTTCAAAAGAGGATGAACCTGCACATGAGGATGGGAGATGATCTAGAATGGGGAGTGAAATGGTTCAGATCGGCAGAAGGAGCAAGGCGCACACGAGTCCATCAGTTACCGGATTATGTCTCAGTTACCCAAGCTGGAAATCTTGGAGTTGTATGTGACTGTGATTTACGACTCATTTGGTACAATTAGGCCACATCCTAATGGTTCTGCTTCTTAGATATTTTTAAATGCCACCTTCTCTATCCCCAACTCTTACATTATGAAATTAGAACCACTACAATAGTGGATGCCTTTGGTTTGCCTTCAAGATTGACTCATGAGCTGCCTCCACCCGGCTCTGCCCTCTGGCTTCAGGTTGGTTTTGGGCAGTGGCAAGTCTCCTTGTCCCTCAGCAGGAGATGGCTTTGAGAAGAAAGGTTCAGGCATTTAATCCCCGGGTTCCTTCCCTATGAGGTCTATGTTGTGACAGGAGGTCACTGCTCCTTCTAAAGCCACCCACTTTGCATGACTGTTGGTCCACGTTCTTAGGACCTTTCATTCCTCTCCTCCTTTGGCTCTTAGTACCTGGCTCATGCACCACCCTTTGTGACTGCCCCACACTACGTACCCTGTCTTCTGGGTAGAGTGTGTGAACAGAATCCTCTCTTTCCGATCTTGCCAAGGGAAGAGCTGATCATGTCGTTCTCCAAACTTGCAAATTCTCCTACAAGGTGAACTGAATTGCCTTCACATAGTTCATAAGACCATTTAAGCATTAACCTTTGTGGGAAGAGCCTCACCTCTTGTCATGCTTGCAAGGGGACTCCACACTTGGCCACTACGAACGTTTGGGCCCCACAGCACCTGCGGCCCTTCCGGTCTTGGTGCTTTGGCATAAACTGTGTCCTCTTTGTGAAATGCTCTCTCCTCCGTTCACATGGAAACATGTCTACCCGTTATGCAAAAACAAATGTCATGAAGGATGGAGGTGGGGGGCTATCTCCTAACCTACCGGAAGCAATTAGTGAGTATTTACTTAAATCCTATGACAAACTGTACCTACTTCTATTGCATTGCAAGTAAGACTGTATTTTCATGGTTAATTGGCAGGCCTTCCTAGGCCCACTAGACTTGAAGCTTCATAGGGAAAGAAGTGTGGTAGTTTTAAATCCTGACAGCAGTTTGAATCTTGATATCTTACTCCGTGTCTGCCATAGGTGTTCAGTAAAATAGATGGAATAAATATGCTAACCTGTAAGCTTCTAGTCTAGAGATCTCACATCTGGTTAAAAGGTGAGATGATCCACTTGTGCCATCTTTTCTATTTATTTGTGGCTAGAATGAATTTACCTGATCCATCTGGCCAGCCAGATGTCCTCCTCCTACCCCAGTTACTTATTCTATATATACCATTCTTAAAACTTGAAACCCAACAGAAAAGTTGATATGGACAGAGTGTTAGAAACACTTACACTAAAAATTCGTAGTCATTCACTGGATATAAACTGCATACCATTTTCCATCAAAAACAAATATTTACTGTGTATTTAGGAGACATTTAATTAGTTTTCAAATGAACATTAAGAAAATGTGTTTAAACATACATGCCTTTTGATTACAGTTGAATAATTGAGGTTTATATTCTGCAGGTATAGTTAAATGACAAGAAAAACTGAATTTATTCAGTTAGAACATAAATAATAAAAATATATCCTGTAAATAATTTAGACCCAATAAGTTAAAGGGAGACCATCTTTCCTAAATCTATGAACCTTTCATTTAATGGTCCTACAGTTAATAGGTAAGTGAAGTAAAATGCAAACTTCTATTAGGGTTTTTTAACTCCATCCTTAGCCACTCTGCTTAGTTGAATAAGCAAATAAACTGAAGGGATATGCTTTTGTGTTTTTTTTTTTTCTTTCTGCACAGATGAAGCTTTAAAATAAAGTTTCCCACCTTCTGTTAAGCTTTCAGGGAAGCATCTGTGCCTCTGTAATAAGCAGCTAAGAGGCTAAGTCACATATTTTTCCGCTGAAAAGTCCGATCTGGATTCTTCTGTCTCATTCATGTGAGTCTCTGGCCTTCCCTGCAGCACTGCTCTGGTGAAGGTGAAGAGAGAAGCTGATCTGTGTTGTGCAAGTGGATCTAAGGCCAGACCATTGGGCTGTGCATGCATTTTTATGAGCTACTGGCCCACCAGGGAAAGGCAGACTCTCTCTTCTTAGGAGCAAGTAATAATAAGAGAAGTCTGAGAATAAAGCCTGAAATGTAAATCACAAATTCAGCAGCGAGAATACCTCTTTAAGAATAAGAGAATTCTAGGGGCACCTGGGTGGCTCAGTTGTTTAAGTGTCTGACTCTTGGTTTCGGCTCAGGTCATGATCTTGGGGTCTGGGGATCAATTTCCGTGTCTGACTCTGTGCTCAGTGGGGATCCTGCTTGAGATTCTCTCCCTCTCCCTCTGCTCCTCCACCCACCCCCACTCACTTGTGCTATCTCTCTCTCTCTCTCTCTCTCTCTCTCAAATCAATAAATAAAAATAAAAAAACAGAATTCTTGTCATTTGTTGCAAAGAACAAACAATATCACAGAGAAACTACTACTAAACTTGCAGAGCTTGAACAAAAAAATGATGAGTTGAATGAATTGGATTAATTCAAAATTTACTTCCCAGCAGAGGTATACCTCAGTCTATGCAACAAAGATTCAGCTTAGGGCATTATTTAAACTAAATTTTCCCACGGCGCCTGGGTGGCTCAGTTGGTCAAGCGACCGCCTTCGGCTCGGGTCATGATCCTGGAGTCCAGGGATGGAGTCCCACATCGGGCTCCCTGTTGGCGAGGAGCCTGCTTCTCCCTCTGACCCTCCCCCCTCTCATGCTCTCTCTCTCTATCTCATTCTCTTTCTCAAATAAATAAATAAAATCTTTAAAAAAAAACCTAAATTTTCCCAGTGAATTAATAGTAAATGCAGTAAAGTTTGCTTTTTAAGGGATACCTGTGGAGATGGCTTGTGGAAAATCCTTTGTTGGGACACCTGGGTGGCTCAGTCAGTTAAGCGTCTGCTTTCAGCTCAGGTCATGATCCCAGGGTCCTGGGATTCAAGCCCCATGCCAGGCTCCCAACTCAACAGGGAGCCTGCCCCTCCCTCTGCTTCTCCCCTGCTTGTTCTGTCTCTCTTTCTCTGTCAAATAAATCTTTTAAAAAATCTTTTAAAAAAACCATATACTTGGATTCAAATTTATCCGAATATAAGTTTAGATTTTCACATTCAGTAATAAGATTTAAGAGATACCTGTGGACTGTTCTTGCCATTGGGCCCATTGAAACTGGTCTGAGGGTAAGGATAATATTCTTATGTCATCACCAGTCTGCCCAGCCATGTAGTTTTACAGCTGTTTACATCTGGAAAATAAATGGAGTGTATTTCATTCTCAGGGTAGACCTTCAGCAGTGCCTCTTCCAAGCACTAAATTATAGCAGTGCACTGAGGACGAAATATGTTGTATAATCCATGTCCATTTCATAAGACATTTTCCTCCCTAGTAAATTTTTATGACTACACCAATTCTTTGAGAAGCCATACATACTGAAGGAGGTGATCACCAAAAGTAAAGCAAGGCACAAGTTTAAGCCCCAGAAATGCCTAATTTTTTAATGAGTTATGACTAATACCATTGTATGTGCTTTTGCTTTAATATTTCGTAATATTTCCATGTTGAGGTATTTGCAGAGTGTTGCATTATATTGAGGTAAGTTCGTTTTGAAATCATCTTTAGATTATTTCCAACTTTCTTCAAAAACCTGGTATAGTAATGTTGCAGTGGACACCTTTATTTATATACTTGTTTGTATTTTTATTTTTACTTAGTGCATAATCAGTAATGCTGTTTTCATAGAGCAAAAAATTTTCTTCGTAACAGCTACATTCTACAAATTAGTAAGGCCGAGGTCCTCCTAGTGCCATAACAGCGTTTGGTATATACCGTATTCACTATACGGAATTGTTGCAGCTTTGGGAGACAATCATTTAGAATTTGTTCTTGCTAAATTGGTATATATGGAATAGTGTCTTAAGATAGCAAGTCTTTAATTCCTTATATGGTATTTAGTGATCTTCTGCAACATGTCATCGCATCAAACATCTGAACTTGTAGACCATTTATTCTGGGAAGATACTCTGTTAGCTTCCATCAAATAATGATAATATTTAAATTTATCAAATAATCCCCAAACTATAATGAAAAGTGTGATGCTTCCCTCACGTGCATTCACCCTATAGGCAGTCAGTCAAAGGTACTGACAGGTTTTGTTTCAATAGCTTTGGTGAACTAAGAGTGCCTAGGTGGCTCAGTCAGTTGACATCTGACTTTGGCTCAGGTCATGATCTCAGGGTCCTAGGATCAACCTTCGAATCAGGCTTCCAACTCAGCAGGGAGTCTGCTTGTCCCTCCCTTTCTGCCCCTCCCCATGCTTAAGCTTACTCTTTCTCTAAGTAAATAGATAAAATATTAAAACAAAACAGAACTTTGGTGAACTAGGAAATAAAAACAACCCAATGCAGGAAGGACAAAAAAATTAACAATTTGGAGGATATATTAGAGAACTTTGTTAAGTCCTCCAAATTTAGGAATATACAAGAACATGAACAGCATAAGAAGTAGAATAAGTTCTGGGGCGCCTGGGTGGCTCAGTCGTTAGGCGTCTGCCTTTGGCTCGTGGGATCGAGCCCCACATCGGGCTCCCTGCTCCGCGGGAAGCCTGCTTCTCCCTCTCCCACTCCCCCTGCTGTGTTCCCTCCCCTGCTGTCTCTCTCTCTCTCTGTCAAATAAATAAAATCTTAAAAGAAAGTAGAATAAGTTTTTAGCCAAGTTTTCATATCCACTCATGACAGAGTGAGCAGGTATTATGCCCTTCCACATACACTCTCTTTGTTTCCCAGTGTAGGTTTAGGAAACTTCGTTTAGGGAATAAATCTAAGAAAACTCCTCCCCTTGCTTTTTGCAAATCAAATTGCCCACTTGCAGCTCCTTAGATTTTTTTTTTTTTTTAGCTTCTATCACTGGCAGTTGTCTACACATACACATATTACCTTTCATTTAATTTGTATTTGATTTTTATATGATAATTTTTATGACATTACTAGGATTTACTAGTAAATTAGAGATCAACGCATCGAAGTAAAAAAGTCTAAATGGTGTGCAGATGGCTAGGCTCAGTGTAGTAAGTTAATTGACTGAAAGTAAACTATGAGTAAGACTGTGAATTATACATGCAGTGCGTCTCTAGATAACTCCTTTAAAATGACAGTTACTCAATTTTTAAAAACCGAAGTTCTGCACTTTGAAAATAGACTACAAGAATAACTCCTAGCCTGTATGAAAACACAAAAAATTATTTTAAGGAAAAAAACAATTCCTTGAGCTAGCTAATGGTGAATACTTTTGATAACCTGAAACTTCTTAATTTGCAAAGAATTTTCACAGTTCTTTTCAAGGTTTAAGATGTATAGTGATTTATTTGTTCTTTTATTTCCCGGCTCCTGCTTTCTCCAACTGGATCCAAGTATAGCTGCCCCAGACACAGTCTATGCATAGGCCCGTTTACATGGTATCATGGATGTGTTATAAACATACCCTCCACAGTTTTAAACACAGCGTATACCCTTTTCTGCCCCTTTTGAAAGCTTAAAATAAATCTTGGAAATCATTTCATACCTTACCTTGTGATCAACCGTGCAACCTTCCCCTGTACTGTAACATAATTTTTTACACCAGTCCATACATCCTTGGGTATTGGTTGTCTTCGTTCTCTCACTAATGCAAAAATGCAGTACCGCGTGTTCTTGCGAATACTGTAACATATCAGAGAACGTTTTTTAAATAGCTTCCTAAAAATTGAGTTGCTCTCTCAAAGGATAGGTGCATTTTTATTATCGATAGTAATTACAAAATTTCCTTCAAAAGAGTTGACCACATTCCATAACAAAGAATGTGAAAGCTACCCCCATTTTACCGGTAGAAGTTCTAAATATTACCTTTGTTAAATGGTGTAGGAGAACAATACCTCAATGTCATTGTTTTGATTTATATTTTCCTTGCTCAAGAGTGAGATTGAGCACCATTTCGCATGCTTTTGTAGTGAACTGCCAATTCATTCACTTTATTTGCCAGTGTTGGCTGGTAGTTTTATTGGTTTTATGAGCTTTTTTTTTTAAAGATTTTTTTAGAGGGTGTGAACACAAGGGGGGAGAGGGGCAGAGGAGAAGGAGAAGCAGATTCCCTGCTGAGCGGGGACCCCCCCCTGCAGGGCTCCATCCCAGGACCCCAAAATCATGACCTGAGCTGAAGGCTGACACAATCCACTGAGCCACCCAGGCGCCCCTTATGAGCTTTTAAATACACAACTCAACTGCGCTTTTTGTGAAATACATGTTTTTTGCAAACCATAGACATGTTCTTTGTTTGTAATACTCTTTTTATACAGACATTAAAAATTTTAGGTGATCGAATTCTTGGACAGATCAGTAGTTTCAAGTTTTGGTATAATGCTTAGACCTTGGAATTCAAGATCATTTTTAAAAATTAATCTTTTAGGGGCGCTTCCAGGGAGCACTGGGCCCTCTGCTCAGCGGGAAGTCTGTTTCTCCCTCTCCCTCTGCTGCTCCCCCTGCTTGTGCGCTCGCTCTGTCAAATAAATCAATAAATCTTAAAAAAAAAATAATCTTTTGGGGCATCTGGGTGGCTCAATCGGTTAAGCAGCTGCCTTTGGCTCAGGTCATGATCTCATCAGGGTCGTGGGATGGAGTCTCACATCAGGCGCCTTGCTCACTGGGAAGCCTGCTTCTCCCTCTCCTTCCTGCTCATGTGCTCTTCTCTCGCTGTCTCTCTCTCAAATAAATAAATAAAAATCTTTAAAAAATTAATCTTTTAAATACTAAAAAGTTTTTTCTTTTCTTTATATTTTATTCTTTATACTTTTAAAATATTTTTTATATATTTATCTTTAATTCTTGTGGAATTCTCATAGATAAAAGGAATATGGAAGAGGTTCAGCTTGTTCAGGAGTCATTCTCCTGAATGCTTAAGAGTTACTACACTATTGTTAGCTCATTTATTGATTAATCCATATTTCTCCTATGATCAGAAATGCGTGTTTGTCATACACTGGTTATTTACATCTGTGTCTTTTTTTTGAAATCTCCCCTTCCGTCCTCAGTATCAAATTGTTAGTTCTTGTGACTTTATGCAATAATACAACTAGTCTTTCCTTATTACTACCTTTCTCCCCATAACACATGGTTTCTGTATTTTTATATGAAATTTAATCTTCTCTAGGCAATTGAGGTTTTTTTTTAAAGATTTTATTTATTTATTTGAGAGAGAGAGAGAATGAGAGATAGAGAGCACGAGAGGGAGGAGGGCCAGAGGGAGAAGCAGACTCCCTGCCTTAGCAGGGAGCCCGATGCGGGACTCGATCCAGGGACTCCAGGATCATGACCTGAGCCGAAGGCAGTCGCTTAACCAACTGAGCCACCCAGGCACCCTAGGCAATTGAAGTTACTGCATATTTTATTAGGATTAAATAAAACAAGTATTAGGGTAACTTGGTATCATTTTATAATTGAGATATTCAAGACCATCACACAGAAGAGAGTAAATCCTTCTCTTCATTTTCAAAAGTTAGATTTTGCACAGATCTTGTAAATTTTATTTCTAGAAATTTAACTCTGCTTTTTTTTTTTTTACTACTGTAAATATTTTTCTTCTAAATGTTTCCTACTATATGGCTATTTTGATAATTGTGTAAGTTTCTATGTTACTTATTTTGTTAAAATAGTTTTCCGTGAAAAGTGTATACAATCATACTACTTAAAAATGACAGTTTTTATCTTGACAAATTATAAAATTTATTCTTGGGATCCATTAAAATTTTTGGACTTGTGGATTTATATTTTCAAAGTTAGACAGTTTGGGCTATTTTTCTATGTTTCTGTTCGGCACTCCACCCCCTCCTGCTGCTTCTGTGTCTCCAATTGCATAATGTTGAACTACTTGGTATTTTTTCTTACATCGTGGATGTTGATTATTTTTCTTTCTTCTTTGAGTTGTCAGGAGCTTAGTTGAGCTGGGGGAGAGAGAGCTGAGCTACCAGGTGTTGGAGTAGCTGAGAAAAGCAACTAGCCCCAAATAAGAATTAAACCTTTTATCACTTTCTGTGGTGGTGTAAGCAAGAGGCTAGAACACTTCCTCTGTTCCATTGACCCTCATGGAACACATGTGGAAGAGGGTAAAGTGGCTCAGTACAGTCATGGTGGAGTCTTCTCACAGATAATGGTGTACACACACACACACACCCCCCAAAAGGCTCGGGCAGTTTTGTGGGCTCTGAGATCAGAGAGACAATGGTGGTGGGGGTAGGCTAAGTGGGGAACAGTACTGGGTACTGAATCAGAGTAGGAACAGTTGTCTTCAGTGTTTCCTTCTGCCCTCAAGACCCATCTTCCCTGCCCACCCCCCACCCCATGTCCACCCAAAAGGAGGCCTCAGGAGAGATAATTGAAGGCCGATAAAGAAATCAGAATGAACCTGACTGGGCTAGGAATGCAAATATGGGAAGGGCATGTCCAGCCAGTTAGGCGGGTCCTTGACCATCGCTCTCTTCAGAGACTGTAAAGTTTGGGCTGTGGATTAAGCCTGCCATGGGGAAGGCAGCTTCCTGCCAGCCCTGCCCCTACTTGCACTGTTAGAGAGTCTTAAAGGCTTATGGTCTTGATGCTTAAAAAAAAATGTACAGGTTTTTAACCAGGAGCCAGATTCCTCGTGTGCTTCGTTTGGGACAGGTTTTATTTAAATTTACGGATTTATAATTTCCTGCAGTGTCTTAAGTGTATTTTTCATTTAAGATAGTGTTTTTGATCTTTAGAAATTTCTTATGTGTCTTTTTAAATATTTCCCATGTCTCATCATGTTCCTGTCTCCCTCTGCTTTCTTGGGCATATAGAGTACAGTAACAGTTGGAGTTCTTTGTGCGCCAGATCTAACATCACTGTTACTCCAGGGTTGTTCCTATTCCATTTTCTCTGAATTAAGGAATATATTTTTGTGCTTCCTTGACTACCTGTGAACTTTTTTTTTAAAGATTTTATTTATTTATTTGACACACAGAGAGAGATAGCGAGAGAGAGAGAGAGAGGGAGAGAGCACAAGCAGGGGGAGTGGCAGGCAGAGGGAAAAGCAGGCCTCCTGCATGAGCAGGGAGCCCGATGTGGGGCTCGATCCCAGAACCCTGGGATCATGACCTGAGCTGAAGGCAGTGGTTTAACCAACTGAGCCACCCAGGCGCTCCTACCTGTGAACTTTTTAATGGATGCCAGATAATGTCTGTGGACTTGGTTGATTGCTGGCTTTGTTACATTTCTTAAAATCATCTTAGGTTTTGTTTTTGGTAAGCTGTTAATAAAGACCACTAAAAACCTTTTGAGGCTTGCTGCAAAGCTTTGTTAGGACAGGTCCAGAGTAGCCAGTATTCTAGGGCTAATTTGGCCCCACTACTACTACTACTAGGGTTATACCCTGCTAAGGATTCTCCCTGACGGCCATGCATTAGAAGGTCTTTCCACTGTGGAGCACAAATGATACCTAGCTATGTGTGAATGGATTCATTCTCAGCCAAAGATTTAAAAGACTCTTCTGCAAATGTCTAGGCCCCTCTCCTTTTCCATGTAGTATTTTTTTTCTAGGACTGACCGTACCCCATAAAATGTAGCTGTTTGGGCCTCTCTGAACTCAGACCTTGGCCACCTTAACCCAACAAGACCTTCCTCAGATTCTTCCTCCCATCACTGCAGCCTGGCCTTGACTCAAAGCAGAAAGCTGGTCAGACCATAAAACTCACCTTATTTCCCTTTTTGTGGTTATCATATTCTTACCTACCACTTAGAATCCAATGCCTAAAAACTATTTAATACATTGTCTAGTTTTTCTAGTTATTTGAAGTGTATATTTTCATAGCTGCATAACAAATCACCACAACCTGGGGCGCCTGGGTGGCTCAGTCGTTGAGGGTCTGCCTTTGGCTCAGGTCGTGGGATCGAGCCCCACATCGGGCTCCCTGCTCAGCGGGAAGCCTGCTTCTCCCTCTCCCACTCTGTTTGTGTTCCCTCTTTCGCTGTGTCTCACTCTGTCAAATAAATAAATAAAATCTTTAAAAATATTACCTCAAACTGAGGAGCTAAAAACAACACATTTATTGTCTACAAGTTTCCGTGGGTCAGGAGTCTGGCCATGGCATAATTGGGTCCTCTGGTCAGGGTCTCACAAGCCAGGAGTCAAGGTGTTTGCAGGACTGCTATTTTGAACTTTGGAATTCTCGTCAAAGATCATGGAGTGATGGGCAGAATGGCCATCTGTTAGCTCCTTACAGCTGTAGATGTCAGGATCTGTGTTCTTGCCCACCTTCACCCCGGGGCTGATCCCCACTGCTAGAGGCCACATGGAGTTTCTTGCCGTCTTCTGCCACGGTGGCTAATGATGTCTAGGCTAGCTGTTGGAAGCCGAGTCTAGTCACAACTATCTGCTTTTTGATTAACTCAGAATCTGTTGATCTAGGAGTTTATGTCTGCGAAATTCCTTCACTTTTGCCATATTCTATGGGCTAGAAGCAGATCCCAGGTCCAGTCTGCACTTCTGGGGAGAGAGATACCTGAGGATATCACTCACTGGGAGTACTTGAGGGTCTTACCCAAGACCGTGTGGCCAATTTTGTCTTTATTGCTTGTATTTCGTTGGAAGTGGCAAACTTCTCTAGTTTTGTTTCATCTTTTCTATGAGCCTGCAAGTAGAACCCTCAAAATATTAAATGAAGTGATATTAGACTTTCTTGTTGCCAGTTTTAAGGGAACTTTCCCATTATTAAACGTTTGTCATGCTATATTAAGAAATTGCCAGTAGATTTATATGTTAAGAATGCATATTAAATATTGCTAAGTTGAATATTAGCAAATGTGTTTCATAACAAGAAGATTCTATGATTTTTCTCTTTTGGTCTCTTTATAGGTTGAATTATTGACATTGAAACACGCTGGCATTTCTAAATTGAACCTCACTTGGTTATGTTGCATGATTTTTCCCTAGTATTAAGATTTTTTAAATTAATAGACATAAGTAGAATTCTGTAGTTTTATTCTATCTATGTAATTTTTTATATTAAAGATACATCTGCTTCAGTAAAAGAATTCAAGTTTTCCTTTATATGCTGTAGAATGGTTTAAACAATCTAGAAAGTTTTCCTTAAGTATTTTATAGAATTCACCATGCCTGGCACTTGAAGAGAAATCACAGCTATTTATGTTCTCACTTCCTTGTATAAAAAGTGGTCTGAATTTTTATCTCTCCTATAGTCAGTATTTATTAATATTTTGCTAGGATTCATTCTTTTCCAATAAATTTTTTTAAAACTTGGAAAAGTAATCATTCATAGTTTAAAACCCACTGTACCTTTTATCTCCCATTCTGTTGCTTATCTTTATCCTCCTATTTTTAAAAAGGTTTACAATCAATTTGTTTAGCTATTCATCAGAAAAAAAATATTTCTTGGACTATTTAATAAGTTGGTTTGATGACCTAATTTACCTTTTCCTGATTCCATCCTTTGCTTATTTGAAGTTTTACTTTCATTTTTATTGTTTCTTGATTTGAAGATTTATTTATCTCATACTTTCTTCACAAACTACGTGATTTTAAGTCTGTATTTTTCTCCAAGCTCTGATTTTACTGTTCTCACTCAGTCCAACAATTTCGTATATAGTTTCATATCACTTCGTCTAAGAAATTTTTTATTTTAGGTGTTACTTCGTCTTTGACATTAAGAATTTTTATGGAGATACTTTTTTAATTTTAATGTTAGGGTAGGAATTTTACAATTTTTGTGGGGTTTCTTTATGTAATACCTAGTTTAACATAAAATGTGATCAGAAAGTGTTTGCCCTATAGCTTCTAGGTCTTAAATTAATGCTCATTATGGCCATTATAGGATGAATATATGTGCGTGTTTTATGAGCACTTACAGAGGAACTGTTAGTGCAAGCAAAATTTACTCATTCAATGAAAATTTGTGCTAAATTCATCAAGCTGCAAACCTTGACCAGAAAAAAGAGAAAAGTTATTTATTCAAAAATCAGTAATGCAAATAAAAATTACTTATATGGTTTACTGTAGAAATAGTAACATACTGTAGATAATTGAAGTGCTGCTCCAAATCCCTCTGGGGAGTTGAGTAATAATGAGTATCATCAACATTCTACCTTTCAGAAATCCAAGCCGTTTTAAGTTCCAAAATACATCTGGCCCCCAGAACTACTGATAAGGGATTGTAGACCTGTCTTTCTATTAGAATTTTCCCCTATAGAACAAATACATAGGATAGATTTAGTTTGTTACTTTTGATATTAAGAAGTGTAGTCTGAGGTAAGATATGTTTTCCAGAGTTTTATAAAATACTTTCTTCATGGGCGCCTGGGTGGCTCAGTTGGTTAAGCAACTGCCTTCGGCTCAGGTCATGATCCTGGAGTCCGAGGATCAAGTCCCGCATCAGGCTCCCTGCTCAGCAGGGAGTCTGCCTCTCCCTCTGACCTCTTCTATCTCATGCTCTCTCTCTCTCTCATTCTCTCTCTCTCAAATAAATAAAATCTTAAAAAAAAAATACTTTCGTCATCCACTTTTTAATTGTGGTATAAGAAGTACCTACAGTATGAACAATTATTTCTTAATCAAAAAATAAAATTAGTGTAAAAGCTAAATTCTCTTGTATAGGGGATTAAAATGTTACAATTATCTACACACAAAATGTTTCAATGAGGAATTGTTAAAATGCCTTGGAGCTCAGGTGAATATAATTCAGGTAAAATGAAAACTTTATTCATTGGAAATGTATTAAGGATTTTATTCCTACAAACACTTATAGGTGGAATTTTAAATAGACTTCTTGTTTCTACTGTATTTCTTTGCCTTCTCCAGAATCTCTACACTCAGTGCTATAGATATGTCCAAATGTACTGCACCTTTACCCTGACTTTTTTGTTTTTTAAGATTTTATTATTTAGTTGAGAGAGAGAGACAGAGATAGTGACAGGAGCATGAGTGGAGAGGAGAGGGAGAAGCAGGCTTCCTACTGAGCAGGGAGCCTGATGCAGGGCTCGATCCCAGGAACCTGGGATCATGACCTGATCTGAAAGCAGACCTTAACCGACTGAGCCCCCCAGGTACCCTTCTGCCCTTACTTTCAATACTCCAAATGTACAAACAAGTTAATTACTCAAACTTGACCCCAGCAGTCACCAAATCAGGAGTTGTCCTAGGTGCTGAATTCTTGGAGAGGGAGGGAGAGAAACAGAAAATAGTAGTATTACCATATGTGGACGGCTTACTGGAAGTTACAGAATGCTTTGAGAACAAACAGAAATAGAAAACCAATTTGCCCGAAGCATGAAGGAAGACAGAGAAAAGGAAAATTATATATGGACCTTGGGATTGGTAGAAATTTTCTAATTTGTCAGTTGCGCAAAAAAAAAAAAAAGTTGAAGAGGAAACAGCATTTGTGAAGCACTAAGATATTTAAGGAGAAAAGGCTGAAGATAGATGGAAAGAAGGTTTACAGTAAGTGTTGTTGGGGGATTGGGTGTCTTGCTAGACACTTCTGGCTCTTTCCATGCCATGTTCCTGAAAGAGAACTGACTCATCATCTCTCCCTCGCATGCCTTGCAGCAGATTCCAAGACATTATTATACTGAATGTGTTTTGTAAATTACAAACAATGATACAAATGTTAAGTGGTTGCTCCAATACGTTCCAAGATAGATCCATAGACTTAAATATGTTATGTAATTATCCTAGCTTTCCAAATTACAATGTCCTAAATGTGATCATTGACTAAAATGAATAGAATGCTGATGGTAGTTCTTGTAAATAGATGGGATAGTAGTGAAGCATTTTAAAAAGAAAGAATTTGACTAGGGTGGCATTTTAATCTAATGTCACAAGATAAGTCTTGGCAGTTTTAAAAAAGGGAAGAGATTATTAATCATTTGTACTTTTATTATTTTTTTAAGATTTTATTTTTATTTGTCAGAGAGCACAAGCAGAGAGAGCAGCAGACAGAGGGAGAAGCAGGCTCCCAGCTGAGCAGGGAGCCCGATGCGGGGCTCGATCCCAGGACCCTGGGATCATGACCTGAGCTGAAGGCAGACGCTTAACCAACTGAGCCACTCAGGCACCCCAAGTCCTTACTTTCAAATAATTTACAGTCTATCATGTACAGAAAAGCCAGAGGGGCAAAAAATAATTTGCTGGTGTTCATCTTTTTCCCTTTACAAGTTGTTATTAAGCTGTTTGCATTGTCTGACAAGATATAATCCAAGAACTTATTCTTGAAGCGCAGATAAAGCACATATTGCTAATGTGAGCTGAAATGATAAAATGAGCACAAAGGTGCTGAGACAAAGCACAGGGATTTACTGGAAAATGTCAAATGAGTCTTTTAGTAAAACAAGAAATGCAAACTGCCTGTATACAACTTAAAAATATAAATGATACAGGGGGTCCTGTGTTGGAGCCCCACATGCGGCTCCCTGCTCAGTGGGGAGTCTGCTGCTCCTTCTGCCCCTTCCCCTGCCCCTGCGTGCACAAGGGCTCCCTCTCTCTCTCTCAAATAAATAACTAATCTTTAAAAAAAAAAAAGGGTAAGGACTTTATTCTCAACTTTAAAATCTTAGTGTTAACCAGTATTTGACAAAAAATAAGCATTCACTAAATACTGTTGAATGAAGGAATAAATTCATGAGAGAAAATGTATTACAAGTGAGAAGATTATAGCCATTGATTAGTAAACAGAAGTTTAAACTCAAGAGCATAAAAGAAAGGTCAGTTAACTGGATTCTTTTATCACCTTAATATAATAAACATATAACAAAGACACAGGGAGATTGGTATATTCGAAACTGCTTATGAAAATTACTTATTTTTTAATAAATAAAAAAATAAAAGATACTTATTTTTTAAAAAAATCCAAAATAATCTAGGCAACCTAAAAGACATCTAATGGAGAAGTGTTGAGGTAAATTCCTATACCCGTTTAGGGGACCATTAGTTAGGCATTTAAAAATATGTGTAGGAATATCATAATTATATAAATAACTTCTTAAAGTGTCAAGAATTACTGGGATGAAAATCTGTATAGGAGGAAAAAAGGATGAGAGAAAGTGATCTGAATTCAAATTGAGCTTATGATATTGAGCTTATGATATTACTCTGGGCAATTTCCTCTTTAAAATCTTCTAATCATCTGTGGTGGTTACACTGCTGACTCTTGGCAGTTCCCCTTCCATGGCTCTTACCATGTAGTCCCTCATTAACTGTGAAATAACATTGAGTAATTGCTATATGCTGGACGAACTGCTAGACACTGAGAATACAAAATTGATTATGTTGAAGACTGTAGCAATCAAAAGATGCCATCTATAGGGGGAGTTTTCCCTGAATTTTAGTCTATTATTTGCAACCCTGCTAGCCTTCTCCAAAAGTGCATTTGGTCACTAATATGGCTGCTGCGAGGAAGGGAGTGAGATAAGAGCGTTCAAGTTTTTTATGTATGGAGGTGAAGGGAAAGTCGAGGAGATTTCATAAACAGATGGTTTCTCCAAAAAGTGATGGGGAAGGGGTAAGAAGAGCAATCTTGAAAAGTCATTTAGAGGTTTCCATAAAATTATGAAGATATATAAATTTCGAGTACTTCAAATTTGTGGTAATCTCCTGGCACACAGTCCAGACTTGTAATACTGTATGCAATCCTACAGTTTTTCTTTAGACGTCACCTTTCTCTACTAAATACACTCAGAAGTGTTATGGATTATCTCACATGTTTTTTGAATTGAAAAGTGGGTACAATGTTACTGGAATGATGGTCTGGCCGAAGCAAGAACGGTGCTTAAATGTCCTTCAAACCATAAAGCAGATGAGGTAAACTATATCAGCAGTTTGGCATAATAGAGATGCTAGAGTAGGAATCAAAAGGCTACTAGTTGAATCCCTGCTCTACGGCTGCTCAAAATAAGACCTTGGACAAGTCTCGGAAGTTGTCTGTTTCCATTTCCCTACTGGTTTATCCATGAGGAGAAATGTCTCTATTTACCTCCCTACCTTTGTTTATTAAAATCAGCTTAGAGATCAAATGAGAAATGTAAATGAGAGCATTTTTCTCTATTGAAGTGTTGGATATAAAACATTAGAAGTAGGAGTAATACTGAGAACCTCAAGATTCCATATCTTAGGACCAATATGCCTTTGTCTCAAAGAAAGGACTACAAATATTTAATCATTCTGTCTACTCATTTCCTTGTACTACAACTAAAATTCTTAGTAAATATTGTAGGTAAAACAACTGTAGTAAGAACACGAATAGTTAAGAAGATTGGCATGAATAAATTGGTTGGCCTATAAGCAAGTTTTACTTATACGGGAGTGAAATCTCTACGTAGTCCCATTTTTATAATTGTGGTCCTGATTCTGTAATTGATTTTATACTTTCAAATTAACAGACTATTAAAAGAAGGTGCAATAACTGGACACTGATGGAGAAACTATCACAAATTATTAATTTTAAAAAGCATGTCCAGATTTCAGGAATGGCCTTTTGAGTCTGAGAACATTGTCTTTATAATTTTTTTCATTCAAAAATTTACAATCAGTTTTATTGAACAGGAGTTTTAGTTAAGCAACTTTCAATTCTATTGCATGAACAATAATTGAGCTCTTCAACAGAGACAACTTGAAAACTCTTCATGACACCTAGGAAAAAAGCATAGTTTCATAACAAAAAACAACCAAGTGACAGAGCAATTGTTAATGACATTTATCATTGCATTAAGTCCATATTTAGCATGTTGAGGGGTTAGAGTTTGTAAGTCAATCTCTGTGGGAAGAAAAGCAATTTCAGTATGGCATATCTATTATTTATAGCATATGAGTTGGCACAAAAGTTCTATTGAGATCATATAAAAATATATTGAATGATTCATGTTTCTCTGCTACAAATTACTTGCCCCAGTAAACACACATCATTCTTCTTCATAAGTTTGACTAAATGGGCAGAAAGTCTAATAAGGTAAATATGTAGTCATCCAACATGAAGTTTAAATAAAGTTGTATTTTACTTTATGACAGGAAAGGGTATTTCAAGAGAAATGGAAATACATGGAAATATCCAGAGTTCATCATTCTAACCTGCTTTCCCAACTATCCCTTTCCCAAGACTCATGTATAGCTTAATTCAGTTGAATCAAAGAAATTACTGGCTGATTCCTGGTCCTACCTAGTCATATATATAAAACTTATGTTAAGTATTCATTGCTCTTCTAAATATTTTTTTTTTTTTTTTTTTAGTCTTTAGAAACCATGAAAAATAGAAACCATGTAAGGACTTGACAAGAAATTGGTACTGGTCAAGTTTACAAAATTGCTACCAGTTAACATAAACAAATTTAAGTGTTTAAAACACTCATTCAGATGCTCTCACCTTATCACATATAAGCTTTATTTTAACATATCGTTAGCGTATCACTTTTTGTAAGATAGATAAATACAGTAAATACCAATAGCAGTGAAAGAGCACCTGAATCAATTGTTCAATAAGCACTAAGATTCACAAATATTTCCTGTTACCTTTAGAAAGAAGAACAAGGCAAGTTAATTGCAAAATGATGAACGCTTTCAATATTCAACACACTTAGAATGCAGGCCAAGTTTGGCATATTTGATTTACAAGTTTCATATACGATAACCCATATTTATGAAATATTGCCTACTGAGTAATACAAGAAGCCCTTTTTTTCCTGTGTACCTCCAATGAAAGGTAGTACTGCCAAACAGCTAGTTGTGTTGTTTTAGGTTCCAGATTAATAGCCAGTCTCCTAAGCACAGATGTTAAATCCTCATTTATACTGGTGTGCATTTCTTGTCTATTTCCGGTGGAATGGGTTTCACTCTGATCAATAAATGTTTCAGCCAAGTTGTTCATCTTATTAGAGAGGTCAAAGCAGTGACAGAGGTACATCTGTTTTCATGTCAAATAATGTGGGAGGTAATGAATTTTCTCCAAGTAGATAAATAACACTCCTGCAATTGTCCTTCGGTCTCCCACTACAGAGCTGATAATGATTAAGCTGAGGCTCTTGGGGGATTGGAAGTGTTGGCATGCCTTAAAACATTTTTTTACTCCAAAATTTATTTCCATCTCTGTGGTATTTTCAGTTCTTGAGTAGTGACCCGGTTGCATAATATACATCTAAGATGATGCTGGTTACATAATGCATTTGCATAAGTGGGAAAATGTAGCAGAAGGATTGTTCCAAAATACAGCCAGTTAAAATTGTTCTCAGTTGCCTACATAACGAAAATAACCTCTGCAAGGTTCGGTATTAAATTTAATGTGCTAATAATTAATAAAAATTCCTGATGAGTACAGTACAAAATGCATACAAGTGTATGTTCACATACATACCTTGTTAATGCTTGGTGAAGGCAATGCTAATATTGTAATCTCTTAAGTGACTAAATGAGGGCAACCATAAGTTTACAGGAAGGTAAAGTGCAAAGAGATGTTCAGACAAATCTAGAAAGTTTCCATGAGAAACTTGAGTTGTTGGAAAAAATATGAAGGTGTATTCTCACTTGCTTGATGGATAGGGCCAGTTTCCGCGTGGATTAAGTTATTGTGTTTCATCCAGCCTGTTCCCTGTAACAGGATTGGATGTGATGAATAGATTCAGTCCCTCTGATTTGTAGTCACTTGGCGAACTGCTAGCATACATTTTGGCCCTGACTTTGGCATTGATTGACCATGCAGCGCTATCACTTGAGCCCTGTAGTCCTTGCTGTGTAGATGTGTAAAATACACCAATCCTTGCCAAACAGTCATTCTTGGGGACCCCTCCTCAAGCCTTGGGACCAAGTGAAATCTTGCCAATTAGCAGATTAACTGGCATTGAGAGGTAGTGGACAGACCCTCAGCATCTGGGAAAACAACAGAGGAGTAAACTGCAGCTCTCCTCCAACCACACTTAGATATCCTATGATATAGTAAAATACCAAAACTTCAGGCAAACACATGATTGTCATTAGTTTTTTAATTGAAGACAAATACCAAACACTTAGAGCCAGTATTAATTAATTCACAGGTTAAAGGACATTCAACTTCAAGATTGGGAGAGACATAACTAAAAACCAAAATATATTAAACAATTATTTTTCACTATGGTTTTCTTAATTTTTTTTATATAGACAACTTGATCAATTAATGGCCCCAGATGATGGGCAGGCATTTGGGAAACATCATTCCTGAGAAGTAGCAGGGCCCTGCGATAAAGATTCTGGAGTCCGCCAGACTCTGGAGAGAAGCGGAAAGACAGACAAGAATGCAGTGTCCAGAGGTCCAAAGTAGGCAGCAGTGCCTTGTTACAAACCTGGGGTTCACAGCGGTCTCCAATCCTGAGGGAAGCATCCTGGCCTTAGAGAAGATAGGACCTGGCCGGGTTACTGAGGTCAGACTCAATATTGAAAGCCAACATGTTGAGACCAAGTCTGTAGGGCAAGGATCAAAAGTCTGTATAATAGCCCAGCTAATAGCAGTGGTAGAAGAAGAGGAACAAAAGGGAAGTTCAACCCTGAGCTGTCCCAATTTCTAAATAAGTAGCAGGCTTAAAATTACTGAGAATGAAGCACTCAATTCTCATCACTGATGCTAGAGCGGTATCTACGTAGTGGGCGTGTCCCCAGCGGTGCAGATGAAAGTTGGGGCTCAGGGCTTCTTGAAGCTTACTACATAGATGGATGCATAGAGTGGGTGGTCCAAACCTCCTCATGGGGAGCCTCTTCATAGTCATTTTCTTACCTCTGTGGAAAACTTGGTGAGATGTTTAGGTGTAATGTTCCTATCTGTGAGATCGTAACACAAAACTGCTTGTAAGTCCTCAAACGGAAGCCTAGCACAGCTCCCATTGAAGGGTAAAAACTCTGTAGCATTCATAGCGTGGCAATTCCTCTGCATAGAGCCCTCTGTCATTTGCCAACAATCACTCTTTGACTTGTAATGAAGGTAATCAAACATGAAATTTATAAAAAGATATGGATCATGATTTTTCAAATACATCTGTAGCTAATACGAGTGGGTTTCATTTCTGCTATTGTTCATGAAATCATGTAGCTAGAATTAAAGTTTTCCACATTCTCTTAACGTGATTTAAAACATTCGCTTTTTGCTGAAGCATCATTTAATTTGGGTTGAAAAACTGCAGCCCACGGGCCACATCTGGCCTACTATTTGAATTTGAATGAAGCTGAACCTGAGAATATTTCTTAAAAATCTTTTCAATTGATTTGATTCGGTTGATTCAATTGGATTTTTTTTTAAGATTTTTTTATTTATTTGACAGAGATACAGAGAGAGAGGGAACACAAGCAGGGGGAGTGGGAAAGGGAGAAGCAGGCTCCCCTCTGAGCAGGGAGCCCGATGCGGGACTCGTTGGGGCGCCTGGGTGGCTCAGTCGTTAAGCGTCTGCCTTCGGCTCAGGTCATGATCCCGGGGTCCTGGGATCGAGCCCCACATAGGGCTAGGGTTATACTAAATTCCACCACCAGTTAAGCAAAATGTTGTCCCCCCCCCGCAAATAATTTTATTCTCATTAGTAGACCGATATTACACAAACGTAAAAATAATTGTATATTTTTAATTTTGTCAATAAAAATTGTGGAAAATTTTTTCCCTGTTAAACAAGAAACTACATAATTTCTTCAATTTTACCTATTATCCTCAAAGCCAAAATTACTTATTATGTAGGCTTACAGAAAAATTTGCTGACCCTTGTTAAAAATCATCAAAGCAAGGTTACCTTCTATGCATTTTACATTTAAACATAGGACAATTTTTATTTTTATTTAAAATTTTTAAGATAGTAAATGGCATATATGGCAAATTTGGTTAGCAATTATTTCCATATGTGAGCAAGAAAATCTTTAGTATATTTGAATTTGGTGGATTCTGTCCTACTGAATAAATTATTGGAAGCACATCCACCTTGATAAAAAGAATTTCGTCTCAGGGCACCTGGGTGGATCAGTTGGTTAAGCATCTGCCCTTGGCTCAAGTCATGATCCCAGGGCTCTGGGATTGGGCCCCACTTCTGGCTCTCTGATCATGGGGAAGCCTGCTTCTCCTTTTCCCTCTGCAGCTCCCCCCTGCTTGTGCTCAATCTCTTGCTCTCTCTCTTATAAATTAATTAAAAAAAAGAATGTTGTCCTGAAATTGAAAATTGACATGTGAAAACCTTATATGAAAGTTGTGAATATGGTACTAAATATATCTGTAGGTATTTCAAGTAATACAAAATTATTAAATAGGTTATTAATGCTTATGGATTATGAAGGGTGAGAAGATCAAATGTTTTATGTTAATAAAATGGAAGTAAATATTTAAAAAGAAAAACCTGAATATTTTAAAAATATAAAGAAATAAGAACATTAAGTTCTATAGAAAGAACAAGCTTTTACCAAGACAGGATACACAATTCTTTGGTTTTTAATGACTCACTAGTAGGCACATGGAGAAAAGTATTGGTGACAAAAGAGTCATAGAGAATGTTAAAGAATGAACAATAATGAAAATTAAAAGAGGTAACTTGTCAAAAAATTAAGAGAAAAATTAGTGCTTGTCTTTTGTTCTTAGACATTTTATATTGTATATTTCACTTCTAAAAAATTGGTAACACAAATAAAGTATTTAGTAACATGAAGGTAGGCATATTCTTGAAAATCCATTGACTAAATATAACTTCAGCATTTAGAATATATATAAACTCTACCCATTTTCCTCTAGAAAGCAAAACTAAGTCAAAACCACAAATCCATCTTTGAGCTAGAATTTTTTTTTAAAGATTTTATTTATTTATTTGAGAGAGAGTGTGAGAGAGCGAGCGAGCACATGAGAGGGGGGAGGGTCAGAGGGAGAAGCCGACTCCCTGCTGAGCAGGGAGCCCGATGTGGGACTCGATCCCAGGACTCCAGGATCATGACCTGAGCCGAAGGCAGTCGCTTAACCAACTGAGCCACCCAGGCGCCCAAATTTTTTTTTTTTTTTTAATTTTAGAGAGGGAGAGAGAGAGCGCATGAGTGGGAGAGGGAGAGAGAATCTGAAGCAGACTCCATGCTGACTGTGGAGCCAACAAGGGTCTGAATCTCACCACCCTGAGATCACAACCT
Organism: Callorhinus ursinus; assembly: GCF_003265705.2. NCBI lineage: Eukaryota > Metazoa > Chordata > Mammalia > Carnivora > Otariidae > Callorhinus > Callorhinus ursinus. The sequence goes on along the minus strand of NW_027397074.1, from coordinate 11,015,102 downwards.
GAGCTGAAACCCAAGAGTCGGACACAGCCGACTGCCATCCAGGCATCCCTGAGCTAGAATTTTTATGATTTTTTTATTTTTAAAAGATATTTTATTTATTTGAGAGAGTGCACTAACAGAGGATATGGCAGAGGCAGAGGGAGAAGCAGACTCCCCACTAAGCCGGGAGCCCGATGCGGGGCTGGATCCCAGGACCCCAGGATCAGGACCTGAGCCAAAGGCAGACACTTAACTGACTGAGCCACCCAGGCGCCCCCTGAGCTAGAATTTTTAAATCATAAATCAAATGATAGGACTGTGCCCTGTTTTTCTTTTTTAAAAAGTGATCGCATGTCCATTCCACATAAGTAAACTTATTAAGATGGAAGTCTAAAGATAAAATTTCTCATATGTATCAATTCTCTACAGAGATCAGATTTGTGTATACGACTTCTTAGGAAAGACTTCCTTTTGAATTGTCTAAATGTGTAACTCAGCAAACCCTAAACTACATTTTTATCCCAATGTAATTTTCTCCACTCCTAATATCCATACCACAGCACTACCTTGGATGTTGCCACCCCATTTTATCATTATTCTCTGAATATACTTATCTCCGTAAAGATCACTTTATTTCACAGCTTCCACAGTTTAAAGAATCTGTTAAACTAATCTCGCATACTCTGGCCTCTTTACACTGGAGTAAAGTCTTCCCACTGCTTGAAGAATAAACACATGCTGGCACGATCACAATCTGATGAGGGCACTTTCTGCTTGAAACTTCTTAAGGTAGCCCAGTATCTGTAGAAGAAATTTCAAATTTCTTAGCATGATAAGATGCTCTTTATCATCTGCCTCCCTTTCTTCTCTAATCCTCAATTTTTCCTGACCGTGTGCCCTAATCTTAAGGCACCAGCTTGCCCTGCATTCCCTAACTAGTTATATTATTTTGTGCTTCTTTCCTTTGCTGCTTAAAATTCCTTCTTATCTCCCCTTCCCCCCCTAACTCATCCTTCCCCTTCTGGACTCTTCTCTGTGTAACATTTCTGACCTGTTCATCTTTCATTCAAAGTTTTCACAGCACTCCATAGCATGTGTAGAATATTTTACAAATTTCGTCTTTCTGTATCCCTACTAGTCTGTGCAGAGATAACTGACAGAGTGATAGTCATCTTTCTGTTCTTAACACCTAGCAGTAGCTCGACTATATTAGAGAACTAGTAGGTATGAACAAATAGAAGCATGAATGACAACTATCCTATTCCATCTTGACAGCAAATCATCTCTGAATGCCTAATCATAGTATCACGTCCCTTCACAGCTCAGCCCTCACCTACTCTAGAGAATTGTTCCTGCTTTGACAAAACGTTCACCGAGCTTACCCTACAGACAAACCATGTGAACAACAAATCTATATTGAGGATGATCTACATTTCTAGCTTTATACTTTTACTTGGAAATTTTAATAATCATATAATTTTAATATATAATTAACTATAATACATGTAAGTTTTAAAGATTTATAGGTAGAATCCTATAAATTATAAATACTATTGTAATATACAATTATGGTATTTGTTAAAATGTTAAAATAATCATAGACAAGAATAATATTTTGCATTTATAGAGCACCTTTACAGTTATAATATTCTTCTGTGTAAATATTTTTTAAACCTTGTATTTGGCAAAACCTAATATCCCTATTTTGGAGAAAATAATTTGTTCAAGGTCACAAAGGAATGAACTAGAATAGAACACATGATTTCAGTTTCCCAGTGCAGTTTTCTCTACCAAATCACATTCACAGAGTAATAAAGTGGGGTAAGTACATAGCAGCATATTTGTATTGTGTCACCTCCTACTTAAAAATGTGTATGAGGAAATAGGAAAATAGATTCATTCTAGTTGTGTGTTCAGCTACTGGAAAGTTCCAGTATTGAAAAGTTGAAGGAGATGACAAAGGTGATTATGTTGCATATATGACAGCCCTTTGACTTTAAATTCTTCCTGAAGTTAGTGCTACTGGAATTTTTCCACTTGGCAACTTCTTGTGACTATTTACCCCCTGAGCTGTCAAAATTATATCCTAATGTGAGGAAGAAATTTTTTATTATAAAATAAATTTCCACTAAAAATAAATGCAGCCACCCAAGTTCACCCTGTCCCTGGCAGGCTTAGATGAATGCATCTCTCTGACAATCTAGTAGAGTAAGGGTTGAGGTCTCTCCTGGCAAACTGACAGTTGTTCAACTAAGAGATGAAAGGGGGAAAAGGCACAGCTAAATTTCAGATTGATGTCTTTTAAGCAGACAGTGCTCTACCATTGAGTTTAACCTCCCAAGCAGAAGACCCTTCCTTACGTAGAAAGACCATCCTTCCACACTGTCTACATTTTAGAGAAAATACCTACACTAACAGGCAATTTCCTGTGTTGTGTGTAAAAGCCATGTTTGAAAATACAGATGATAGAACATTTGGACTTCTCATTAAAATACTTCATTTTCTGGGCAGCACAGAACTTAGGTGGAATAGACCTGCAATAGTTTTTATCTCTACCTCGGTAACCTAAAATTGACTGCAATCAGTGATGGAAGAGTAAGACCCATTCCCTTGAAATTTATAAATTCAAACTCACTTGATCCATTCCTTCCTTCATTCTTGAAACAGAGTTATCTTCTGGGTGTCAGTCATTAGGATAGGCACACATGTAATATCTAGGCTAAAACCTATAATGGGATGAGGATGTTAGGGAGAACTTTTGGAAAGAACCAGTACTTCTGCTGATCACTAAAAGAGAAAGAAAATTGGTCCAAGCAGAACGACCAGTGTATGATTAGAACTAAAGTCGGGAGAGTTTGTGACACATTGACGAATAAGTTCGGTAAGACCAGAGCTAAGTGAGAATCAGCAAGAATGGAGAAAAGAAGACTAATTCCAGATATTTTAAAGACGGGGAGCTGATAGGTTTCAGTGATGATGTGTTGGGAGTAAATCAGAGAAAGTGTAATGTTTAGTGTTCTGACTTGGGTGATTGCCTGTATAATGATGCTGTTCTCTGCTGGAAAAATACAAGGGGTGGGGCGTTGGTCAGGGAAGAGTGGAGAAAAACCAGCAGCAGGCCTGGAGAATTAGGGGCTCATTTAGAACTACCTATGAAATACATAGTGGTGTTATTGAGAAAGCTAAGACAGAGGTGTATAGATTGATATCTGGACTGGAATTTCAGTTTGGCAATTATTAGCACAGAGGTCTTGAGTGGAAACTCAACTTCTGAATGTATTAATACATTCATTGTTTTAAAAGTCATTTTTTATAAGAGTTTAATGCAAAACAGTAGTGTCCTGCCTCAGTTCTACCTATCTCCTTGATGTCCCTTCCAGGCACGAACTTTGCCAACCCCAGCTCTTCTTTCTCTTCCTTGCCTCATTTCTAAATGACACGCTCTATCACCATTTCTCCCCCTCAAGTTTTAGGTAATATATCTTGACTTCCAATTACATAAGGTGAGGGTTTTCCTCCTTTACATTTTCCCTGGCTGTTTTTTAAATAGTTATGTCAGTTTTCATTAGGAAATTTACTGGCATTCTCCACAATCCTCAAGGTCAAGCCATTGTCAAACGTGCCAAGGGTATCTTGAAAACTACTTTTGCATAAACGAAAAGGGGGAATTGAGGCTCCCAGAATGAGAATAATGAAGGCACTATTTACTCTTAATTACAACTAGACAAACGTTTTAATTCAGGTCATTCAAAGCGTTTTCGGGTTGAGAAACCCCTTCCCAAACCGCATGTGTGGCACAGACCAATTGTATCCCAATGGGGGGGGGGCCACAGTGGAATGGCCCAGTACCTTTCCTGATATGGGGGAGAGGTTATGCTGCTGTGCTTTCTCCACAAGTTCCTGTGTGGCTCTCCGCACAGTTAATTAAGCCTCACCATGAGCTAGCATGAGGGACTCAAAAACCCACTTCCTCGCTTCAACCTGATGTCAGTAACTCCACCACCTGGGATGCCATCAGCCAAGAAAAGGAAGAATGAACCAACACCTATCAAAGACATCTCATGGGGTGATATAAAACGGTTGACCTCCCTGGCTGAGGCGGTTTTGATCAATACTGGCACACCCATAACACCTGAGAACATATTCCTTTCAGTCATTTCTTGTATATCTGCTAACTCCAAGATAACGATGATGTTACTCTTTTATGTTTCCCCATGATTGCTCATACTCATGCAGATCACACCTATTGGGCCCATATACTCAGCCCGCCTATCTTTAATTTGGTTCTTTGGGAAGATCCAGAAATTCCTATTTCTTCTAATGACTCCTTCTTCACAGGTGGTCACAGGTTCCCTATAAATGATGAGGACTCCTCTGTCTACCCATTTCATAAACTCAACACAAATTGGACTTTTACCCACTCAGGAATTCCTTTATGTTTTTACTATAACCCGGGTTAGTCACAGTACAAACCCCAGTTTTTGCATTCCCATCCATAAACAATGGTGTATGAATAGCATTCTGAGAAATCCCAGGAATTGTACAAGTACTATTAAATATCAGAATTTTATTCTCATGACAGGTATAGGGGGCGAATTATGCTATGGAAAATGTGCACAGAAGCCCCCTTATTTCTGTGTGCACTAGGCCATGGTTGGAAATGGGCTCATCTGATGGTTTTTCATAGGATCTATGCCCTTCATGGAACTTTACGTGGTTTAACCTATATAACTGGGGACCCCAAGGGTTGATGGTAATGGAAAGCAATAGAACATGGGAGGGAAAAGTCTAGAACTGGTCACTCCCCTATCACTGTAGTACATCTGATCCATTGTGGAGTCCTGGCTTCACAGGGCCAATTCTCAGAATTAAATGTTTTAACAAATCTTACTCTTCCATAAAAATGTCTTCCTGGAGAATCAGCCTCCCCTTTGTTCAATGAGAATATAGGCATGGCCCTGCTACCTTCTCCAAAGTAAAATTTAATTGGTCTTATAAAGACAAATTCAGCAATACTTTAATCTGCACGACCCATCTCTACTTCTTCTTATTAGCTGTTGGAGCCCCTATATTTAACACAAGCCATACCCAATTTGTAGGCAACTCTACAATATTGACTCCCTGCTTTTCAACCTTTAACATTTCACGAATGAACATTACCCATGTATATGTTGCTAAGCAGCAAGCCCTGGCGTGGCTCCCAGTCCGACTGTCCAGGCCCTGGCAAGGGGGACCCCTCCTACAACAGTTGGCTTACAGTTCAGAAGAGAGAAAAAGAACAAACCCGTTCTTAGGTATCCTACTGGCAGCTATTTCAGCCATCTCCACTGTAGCTGCTACCGTGGCAACTGCTCCCGCATCCTTGCCTATCTCCCTCCAAATGGCACAGCAAGTGCATTCATATATGCAAAACACTACAAGTGATGTAGAAGAACAGGTCAAGATTGATCAACAAATTTTAGCTAGACTGCAGGCTCTAGAAGCCGCTGTTGTCTGGCTAGGAGAACATCAACAGGCACTCTGGACCAGATCCTGATTAACTTGTGACTTGGAGTTTACCTCCTACTGCATTATTTCGACTCCCTATAACAAGACTTGGGGGCAACTGAAAACTCATCTTAAGCCTTTTCCTCCTCCTTGAATCTCTCCATTGAAAATCTAAAACTTAGGTTACAAATACAAGAACCCCAACAAGAAAGTCAATGAGCTACCATTAATAGTCTCAATGATATCTCTACCTGGCTTTATCCAAAAAGCTGGTTCTCTGGGCTCAATCTCCGCTCTTGGTTTGACACAGCTATACTGCTTTTAATGATCTTTCTTGGTATAGTCATCAGGGCAAGCGTCTCCTGCTGTTAGGCCTGGAGGACCCGAAACACACTTGTAGCGACCATGCAGACCCTCATCACCCCCTTCGACAGACCACCTACAAATCTCAATAAACAAAAAGGGGGAACTATGGAGTTATTCTTAGAAAATGTATTGTAATCCGTAAGGGGGGACTGTGGAAGCAGCTGAAATGTCAGTAGCGTTCCTGGTCTCAGGCTATTGAATGCAATAGCCTAGTACGAACAGGATCCCATGATCCTTGGGGCAGGGCATTGGTTAAGAGCTATGGCAGCAATGTCCACAATATCCAAACTATGAAAAGAACCTAGATGTCCATCAACAGATGAATAGATAAAGAAGTTGTGGTATATATATATATATATAATAAAAAAAATATATATATAATATATATATACACACACATATATACATACATACATACATACAAGGGAATATAATGCAGCCATCAAAAAATGAAATCTTGCCATTTGAGATGATGTGGATGGAACTAGAGGGTATTACACTAAGCGAAATAAATCAGTCAGAAAAAGACAATTATATGATCTCACTGATATGTGGAATTTGAGAAACAAAGCAGAGAATCGTAGGGAAAGGGAAGGAAAAATGAAACCAGATGAAACCAGAGAGGGAGACAAACCATAAGAGATTCTTAATCTCAGGAAACAAATTGAGGGTTGCTGGAGGGGAGGGAGGAGGGAGGGATGGGGTGGCTGGGTGATGGACACTGGGGAGGGTATGTGCTATGGTGAGCGCTGTGAATTGTGTAAGACTGGTGAATCACAGACCTGTACTTTTGAAACAAATAATACATTATATGTTAATTAAAACAAAACAAAACAAAGCTATGGAAGAATGTAACCCCTCAATCCCCATTCTTGCCTCGGGGGATTGCTAGTGCAAACATCCCGCTCCTCCCTTATCCCAAGACTGCCTCCCTGTGCGCCTGCATGTAGGGGAGGGTGCAGGCCGTCTTTATGTCTTTGTACTCCTTCCCCATGCTTTGATACATCTGTCCTTGCTTTTCTGATAAAAAATAAAAGCCACATGCAGAATCCAGTTGCTGCTCTTTGTCACAGAGGCAGTCCTGCATGTCTGCTCGGATGGTTTATTGTCTGAGAATTTTATTTCAGTGCGTGATGACAATTTACCGGTGTTTTATTATGATAACTATGAAAATATTATTTATAGATAAGTCTTGTCATGTGCTATGCTTGTTTCCTCTCAGACTGCTTTTTTTCCCTCCATGGAGTTAATTGCTACCATCTTGTTGATTAGCTTAGTTATCTATGTGTCTATCACCATTTCATTCTCAGAAACCTGCTAGAAAAACAAACATTCTCTCGATATTTTGAAACACTTCAGGTAAGTCTATGATTTTACTCTTTTTCTTGATATCACCGTAAGAATCCTCTACTGGTTTTAGCCTGAAACAGTTACTCTCTGACCTGTTGCCTGAGAATGATGCTTTTCTACTACCCTTATTTCATAGACCCTGTTACTGATCGAATTGTTTCCCCCAAACTGATATGTTGAAACCCTAACCTCCAGTATCTTAAGATGTGACTGTATTTAGAGATAGGGATTTTAAAGAGGTGATTAAGTTAAAATGAGGTTGCTAATGTGCACCTTGATGTGATCTGACTTGTGTTGTCATAAGAAAACATTAAGACAGAGATGCACTAGGGGCACGCATGCACCGAGGGACAACCATGCAAAAGGCTGTCCATCTTCCATCCAAGGAGAGAGGCCTTTCAGGAAGCCAACTCTATATCTTGAACTTTCATCCTCTAGGACTTTGAGAAAACAAATGTGTTTTTTTAGCCATCCAGCTTGTACCATTTTGTTAGGGTTGCGCTAGTGAACAAACACAACCCCATATATTGTTCTTGATTCCTTCTCTCCCCACCCTACTACTATTTAGGCAGAGTATATTCTCCAGATGTTTTTTGGAAAAGAGTGAATAGGGGACAATTTGGGGGGAATTTGACCTCTCTGAAAATATCTGTATTTAAACTTTACATTTATATGGTAAATTTTCTGGGTATAGAATGCTAGGTTGATTATTTGCTATGATCCTATTTATACCCTCTCCTGTTATGAATGTTATATACCACATACCTAGAATTTCAGTACTTACCTACATATGAAACTTAACATTTGAGGATAATCACTATCTTATCCCCCTTTCCATGCAGTGCTTGAACCACATTTACTCTCAAACTTACTGTCATCCTATAATTCAGTTTTGTTTTTGCTGTATGCAATTTTGTTGTATGCAATCAGGTTTTGTTTAAATAACCTGTATATTTTGTGTCTTTTTCTTCATTAGCTCTTGTTTCCCAAAGCTTCCAAATTGGACCATTTATCTTTTGCTTGCACATGATGGTTGAACCTTGATTTGTTAGCTCTGTAAATTGTATCTTTTACAAAATGTGGAGAGATTTTGGTCACTTAAAATTTTTTTCTACACTATTTTCTCTCTCCTATGGATTGTATTTTAAAGAGTACAGAAGCTATCAGTAATTCATAGTTATTTAACAAAGGAGGAAGTTCTAAAAAGGTACATGTAAAAAGAATAATGTATCTGTCATGACAGGCTACATCATGCTGAAGTCAGGAACAACTTCCACATCTCTGTGGTCTGAAACACCAAAGGTTTAAATTTTCATTCATGCTCTATTTCCATTAGAGGTCCTCTGGAGTCTCTACACTGCATTATTACCTTCTGGGACACTAAACATCCTCCATCTAGAGTATTGTGTTCACATTGGCAAGGTCAGGGATGGAGGGAAAGAGATAGAGAGGCGGGGTGCCTGGATGGCACAGCTGGTTGAGTGACGGATTATTGATTTCAGCTCAGGTCATGATCTCAGGGTGTAAGATCAATCCCTGCGTCCGGCTGTACACTCAGCAGCGAGTCTGCATAAGACTCTCTCTCTCTCTCCCTCTTCCTGTGCCTCCCCCCAATAAATACATTTAAAAAAAGGCAGCTAGTTGATACCTAAATTTTACCTCCCAAGTAAAACAAGTAATCCCACCCACATGTCATTGGCCAAAGCAAACTACATGACCACTGCCTAATTCATGGGATCAGAGTTGTCTCATTCTGTGTGCTCAGAGAAATAGAAATACTTGGTGAACAGCTTTAATAAAAACTACAAGGAGCAATGTAAAAAAAATATTGAAAAAATTAGAGTAACAAAAACTTAGTGTTGAATTTGAGGTGAATAAAAACTGTTGAAAAATTTTCTTGGCTAAACCAATTTCCAAAAAGTTATTAATGAAAAAAATATTCAAGCATAAATGATAAACTTTTACATTCTCTTAATTCAGTTTACTCCTTATGGGTTATGATGAATCAAGAACTGATTGTTTTTCCTAAAAAAATGATAATAGAACATTTACAATCTACATTAGGACAACTTTTTTTTAAAAGCTTTTATTTATTTATTTGACAGAGACATAGCGAGAGAGGGAACAGAAGCAGAGGGGGTGGGAGAGGGAGAAGCAGGCTTCCTGCCAAGCAGGGAGCCTGCTGTGGGGCTCGATCCCAGGACCCTGGGACCATGACCTGAGCCGAAGGCAGACGGTTAACGACTGAGCCACCCAGGCGCCCTGGACAACTTTTTTTTTTTTTTTTTTTTTTACAATTTTATTAGAGAGTGAGTGAGAGAGAGAACAAATTGGGGAGGGAGTTTGGGGGGAGAGGGAGAAGCAGACTCCCCACTGAGTAGAGAGCCTGAAGCAGGGCTTGATCCCAGGATCCTGGGATCATGACCTGAGCTGAAGGCAGAAACTTAACTGACTGAGCCACCCAGGTGCCCCTAGGACAACATATTTTGAATAAGGAAACGTAACTTAAAATAATGGCCTTATTTATGAACCATGCACAGTCTAGGCCAGATATGAATGCTGAGGAAATCTACTTTATCCTAGTTTACCTATGTGGCACAATGATAGGCCCAAAATAGGGCATCAAGAATCTCTATATTCAATATCAGGGTCATTGAATAGCAGATATTTGACAATTCAGAAATAGCAAAGAATTGTTAAATACAGCACAAAGAGGGTGGGTGATCTAGAGATTATAAATACACATATTTGGGGGATCCATGTATTAGCATCTTTTTTTGGGGGGGTTGGTTTTTTTAAAAAAACCTTTTTTAAAAGTAATCTTTACACCCCAAATGGGGCTTGAACTTAAAACCGTGAGATCCAGAGTCGCATGCTCTACCGATTGAGCCCGCCAGGTGTCCTCATTAGCATCTTTTCTCACAGATCTTTGGAGTTTCATTCCCGTTCCAAGAGTACCAAAGACAAAGATTACTATAACTGTAATAATCCGTTTGTACTCTAAGGGGCGCCAGGACTTTGTAACACCTCGTTTCTAGATATGAAGAACTTAATTATCACACCTCAAGTATCTGAGTCATTTCCCAGTATGAGCCCCCTTCACTGTGACACTAAATGGGGGCCATCATTATTTCATAAATATCTCTCCCTGAGATTCATGGCAGTCCTTGAAGCTCCAACTCAACCACACCAAAGAAATTTTATTAGTGTCATTAAAATTAATATCAGCTAAGAGCTTTACGTAAATTAACTCACATAGCAACATCTTATTAAATCTCAAACAGGAAATTCTTAGTCTAAATTTTGAAAAGCCTAAGTGAGATATTAATGAAGTGTTCTATGTTTAGTCTTATTTGGGTTGAATGGAGTATGTAGTAGATCAAACAATCCCATGTGTCTTTTTTACTCTGCTTAATATTTCTATGCTTGAAAGGTCAGGTTCAAATTAATATCAAGGGATTTTTTAGAGAGGCTATAGCCAGAGCTCTATGCAGAGCTCTTCTCTCTTTCACTACCACCTGGAGTCCTTGCTCAACGCATTCCAGAAATGCTAGTTCTTGAGGATCATCACAGTTCACTATGTTTCAGGAAAAATCTACATATAATAATACTGTCACTCTGAGTAGGGAAGAAGGGCCTTACAGAATCCATAACCCATAAAGAAAACCTGTTTAATAGGAACTTCAACAGTTTGCTAGTAATGTTCACTGTCCTAAATCTCATCTGGTTTAATTCTCACAATAACTTTAAGAGGCAGATACTATTCTTATTTTAAATGTGAAAAAACAAAAGCTTATAGCAATTAGGTACATTTGCCCTGGGTCTTATAGCTAGTAGGTGCAACAACCAGGACTTTGATTGAAGTCTTGTTTTTTTTTCAAAGCTCTTACTTCTGATATGTTATTAGCATATTGTTGCCAAATTGGTGTCCTGAAAAAAATTATCTGTCTTAATAATGTCTTTACTTGTAGTAATGATCTTACCAGATCAATTTGTCCTCGGAGATGGTACAAAAGAACATTTCTGCAGAAGAAACACAACATGGTGTCTTTTTACACAAAACCTAAGAATTAGATTTACTTGCAATTCACATGACTGATTTAAAATGAAAATGGTTAGGCGCAGAGTTGAAGTGGAGTGCTTGTCACAGAATTTGACCTATAGCTACGATTTCTCAACTTACACGTAATCAAAACCTGTCAATTTCATATGCTGGTTTGTTTCTAGGGACCTGTAAGGGTGAGACGCTCACTAAGGATTGAGAAGGAGTTTCAAATTGGAATTCTCTTTCCAAGGGCTTGTCACATCACTGGATTGTTTTATAATACAAGTCAGTGAGACTGGATGTATTAGCATATGTACACACCAGCACACAAGATTTTATCTGTTCAACATTTATTTATTGATTGCTTTAAGACAAAATAGGTGTATGAAATGAGAACATGGAAGATGTTGAGCTTGTGAAAAAGGAAGGGAAAGAAGGGTTTAATACAATATGACATAAATTAGTAATTTTTTATATTTATAAGATATTCTTTTGTTAGAAAGGAAATTACCTATGCTTTATGCTTCTTAAACTGCTAGAGCTGAAACAGATCAAAGAAGAATTCTTATCAGTAGTTAAGCTGTTGGCCAAACATGAAACTTGTGCTTATTAGGCAGCAAATGTCCTAAGGGCCTGGATATTTAAACAAAAAATTCACTTTGTTATCACAAAGTAAGTTTAAGTGGCAGATGCAATTAGATACTAAAAATATGGAATAGCAATGCAACATATTAAATTGGAGAAAACTAGAATGAGCATTATGAACTTGTTACCATTGAGCTAAGTTATGACCTTATGGAGCTTATGCCCCACTTGTTTTCTAGCCCAAGAACTTGGTCTTTCTCCTAGAGATCCTTCTCCTGACCCAAATCCTCCAATGCACTTGTAGGGTCAGTTTGGAGCTCTGTCCTGTTCCCTTCCCTATAAAGAATCAGTGCTTCTTAGAGCCTGGCTGATTTGATGGCCAGGGCCGAAGTAAGCAGGATAATGCTGATCATCCTCTTAAAGACCCTTCAGCAATTTTTAGGGGCAATGCTAAAAAGAATCAATATTCAACTTAAACTGGCTCTTAATGTCAAATTTGATAATCTGAGCATTAAAATAAAACTAAAAATGTTGCTTATAACGGTGGTAAAGATGACAACTGGAACATATTGAATCTATAAAAGGATAGAGACATAAAATATTCAAGAGGAAGGATAAAGCGTGTGGAAAGATAAAGATCAAAATTAGGGCGAATGTAATAGGAGATAACTAGTTCTGTTAACTTTAAAATGTAGTAAGGTGGTGTGTTCATTTTTATACATACATTATATGTCATTTGCAGAAATATAAATAAAAATTTCTGTTTAATGGAAGAACAAAGAATAATGAGTAAACCAAATAGTGCAGGAAAGCAGACGCTACATTGAGAAGAGGAAGTCCTAATCACCAGTGGTCAGAAAAAATAACCAAATGTAAAGAGAGAGAACAAAGTGATGATGGATAGAAAGGAATTATTTAGGAGTGCCTGGGTGGTGCAGTTGGTTAAGCCTCCAGCTCTTGGTTTCAGCTCCAGTCTGATAACAGGGTTGAGAGACTGAGCTCTGTGTCAGGCTCTGGGCTCAGTGCAGAGTCTGCTTGGTTTTCTCTCTCCCTCTCTCTCTCTGCCCCTCCACGCCTGCACACATGCACATGCATGCACACACAAGCACGCGTGCACTCTGTCTCTCAAATCTTTAAAAAGAAAAAAAAGGAATTGGGGGCTCCTGGGTGGCTCAGTCGCTTAAGTATCTGCCTTTGGCTCAGTTCATGATCCCAGGGTCCTGAGATTGAGCCCCATGTTGGGCCCCCTGCTCAGTGGGGAGTCTGCTTCTCCCTCTACTTCTGCCACTTCCCCTGCTTGTGCTGTCTCGCTTTCTCTCAGTCAAATAAATAAATAGAATCTTTAAAAAAGGAATTTATTATTATTAATAGTTTATAGTAATAATAGCTTTTATTATGTTCTGGTACTTTATAATGTATATACTAACCCATTCAATCCTTCTAATAGCTCTGTGAGTTAGATGTTATTATCATTCCCATTTTACAGATGGAATCTGATGTAGAGGTTCTGTAATATGCTCATGATCACATAATTAACAAGGTTCAGAGCTGTGATTTAACTTTAGGTAGTTAAACTCCAGAACCAGTGTGCTTAACTCTACACAATTAAACATTTCACAGGGACCCTTTGAGTTTAACTACTTAGACTCATTCCTAATGTTTCAGAAGGAAAGCCTGTAGATGCTCCTATGAATTAAAATAATTTTAAGGAGTTTAAATTATATTTCATACAGTGGCCAAGTAAGACTTTTAAAAATTAATTTTGTGATGAGGACATCAGGCCTCATAAAACAGGCCATCATAAAACATATGAAAAGTGTCTACTTAAAAACCCACATTGACGAACTCAGCAAAATTTATTGAAAGGAAGTTTAGCCTGACTAGTGCCTTGATCTTGAATCTCCTTGAGAAAAGCAACGAAGAATCAGTTGATCTTTTTTCCTTTTTTTTTTTTAAAGATTTATTTATTTATTTTGAGACAGAATGAGAGAGAGAGAGAGAGAGTACATGAGAGGGGGGAGGGTTAGAGGGAGAAGCAGGCTCCTCGCTGAGCAGGGAGCCTGATGTGGGACTCGATCCCGGGACTCCAGGATCATGACCTGAGCTGAAGGCAGTCGCTTAACCGACTGAGCCACCCATGCGCCCGATCTTTTTTTTCTTGTTGAGGAATAATTCACATACATAACATTCACCTGTTTAATGTTTATGATTAAGTGGTTTTTACTATATTCAGAGTTGTTTAACATCATCACAATCTATTTTTCACCACTCAAAAACAAAAACAAAACTGTTTTGCCATTAGAATTGATGGATCTTCTACCCGATATCTGTAACCTCAGTGGACTTGAGAAGATATTTGGGGGCTAGGGGTCGGCAACCATTACTGAAACCCTCAGAAGGAATCGAAACATCATCACGGAATCCCTAGAGGTTATGAAAATAAGAAGGACAATGATACAAGAAATACATAAAACAGGTCCAGGAAAATAGAAATATATTAAGCCTATGGTGCTGTTTTTTAAAGAAGGGGTGTACACATAAACTTAGGAGTTTTGTGGTCATTTTTGTATATCTGCTTTTTAAGGGGTTTGAAAATGAACTGTATCAACGTGTAATTGTTTAAGGAATATAATCACATTTTTTAAAAAGATTTATTTTTTTATAAATAAAATTTTTTAAAAATTTTTTATTATGTTAATCACCATACATTACATCATTAGTTTTTGATGTAGTGTTCCACGATTCAATGTTTGTGCATAACACCCTGTGCTCCATGCAGAACGTGCCCTCTTTAATACCCATCACCAGGCTAACCCATCCTCCCACCTCCCTCCCCTCTAGAATCCTCAGTTTGTTTTTCAGAGTCCATCATCTCTCATGGTTCGTCTCCCCCTCCGATTTCCCCCCCTTCATTCTTCCCCTCCTGCTATATCTTCTTCTTCTTCTTTTTTTTTCTTAACATATATTGCATTATTTGTTTCAGAGGTACAGATCTGTGATTCAACAGTCTTGCACAATTCACAGCGCTCACCATAGCACATACCCTCCCCAATGACTATCACCCAGATACCACCTCCCTCCCACCCCACCCCCACTCCAGCAACCCTCAGTTTGTTTCCTGAGATTAAGAATGCCTCATATCAGCCAGGTCATATGATACACGTCTTTCTCTGATTGACTTATTTCGCTCAGCATAACACCCTCCAGTTCCATCCAAATTGTTGCAAATGGCAAAATCTCATTCCTTTTGATGGCTGCATAATATTCCATTGTATATATATGTACCACATCTTCTTTATCCATTCATCTGTCGATGAACATCTTGGCTCTTTCCACAGTTTGGCTATTGTGGACATTGCTGCTATAAACATCGGGGTGCACATACCCTGATCATCAGGACAGTATGGTACTGGCACAAAAACAGACACATAGATCAATGGAATGGAATAGAGAGCCCAGAAATGGACCCTTAACTCTATGGTCAACTCATCTTTGACAAAGCAGGAAAGAATGTCCAGTGGAAAAAAGTCTCTTCAACAAATGGTGTTGGGAAAACTGGACAGCCACATGCAGAAGAATGAAACTGGACCATCTCCTTACACCACACACAAAAATAGACTCCAAATGGTTGAAAGACCTAAACGTGAGACAGGAGTCCATCAAAATCCTAAAGGAGAACACAGGTAGCAACCTCTTCGACCTCAGCCACAGCAACTTCTTCCTAGAAATATCACCAAAGGCAAGGGAAGCAAGGGCAAAAATGAACTATTGGGACTTCATCAAGATCAAAAGCTTTTGCACAGCAAAAGAAACAGTCCACAAAACCAAAAGACAACCGACAGAATGGGAGAAGATATTTGCAAATGACATCTCAGATAAAGGGCTAGTATCCCAAATCTATAAAGAACTTATGAAACTCAACACCCAAAGAACAAATAATCCAATCAAGAAATGGGCAGAAGACATGAACAGATATTTTTCCAAAGAAGACATCCAAATGGCCAACAGACACATGAAAAAGTGCTCAACGTCGCTCGGCATCAGGGAAATCCAAATCAAAACCTCAGTGAGATACCACCTCACACCAGTCAGAATGGCTAAAATTAACAAGTCAGGAAATGACAGATGTTGGGAGGGATGCGGAGAAAGGGGAACCCTCCGACACTGTTGGTGGGAGTGCAAGCTGGTGCAGCCACTCTGGGAAACAGTATGGAGGTTCCTCAAAAAGTTGAAAATAGAGCTACTATACGATCCAGCAATTGCACTACTGGGTATTTACCCCAAAGATACAAATAAAAAAGACTTATTTTAAAGAGGGAGAGGGAGAGAGTGAGACTCTTAAGCAGGCTCCATGCTGAGTGCAGAGCCCGACACAGGGCTGGATTTTAAGACCCTGAGATCATGACCTGAGCCAAAATCAAGGGTTGGACACTTAACCGACTGAGCCACCCAGGCGCCCTAGGATTATAATTACATTTATGATGTGTAGATGCCCAAGAAAAAATCCTTTTTTAAAAAATCAGTTTTACTTTATTTCAGAGTAATTGAGCATTTAAAATGTACAAAAATGTGAAATTTTATTTATATTACACAAGTTTATGTAAGTAGTATCCATATTTTTTCAAGCCATTATACCTTCTATTTCCAGATACTAATCAAGACTTTGCACTCCTATATTTAGTCTTGATTCTCTCTTAAAAAAAAAAAAAATGTCTTTCCAAACCAAGAAGCAGACTCTTAATTATAGAGAACAAACTGATGGTTACCAGAGGTGGGGGAGGATAGGGGATGGATGAAATAAGTGATGGGGATTAAGGAGGGCACTTGTCTTGATGAGCACTGGGTGGTGTATGGAAGTATTGGATCACTGTATTGTACATTTGAAACTAATATGGCACTGTGCGTTAACTATATTGCAATTAAAATTTTTAAAAAGAAAAAAATACAAATAATTCTATGTGTTCCTCTTCACAATCCTGTGTGTTCTCCCCAAACTTTAAAGTTCCTATGAATGTTTGTAATCTTATGATTACACATGGTATTATCTTACCAGTAAGGCAGCAGATTACAAAATCTCTCTGGACTACCTATTTTTAGAGTTCTCCTAATTTAGACCCCCATCTGTACAATTATAAGAAATACTCTGAAATGTTGGTTATTCAAGAGTATTTACTAAAAGTGACCGAAGGGCTTTGTAATATGAAAACCACTTAGTTATTTAAGCAGTGTTATATATATATATTATATATTTATATATATTTTATATATATTGCATATATTGGTATAAAATTGTTATGTCTTATCAGTTACACAGTTGTTTACAGTTTAGACTTTGTTTACAGAATTTGTCTGTTTATCTTAAGTTGTGCAGAGGTCTAGTCATTCCTTAGAATTAAGAAATTTCAACTCCTTCAAAATTGACCCTGAGAAAGACTTTCTACAGTTGTTTGTTATCAAGGAAATGGTATATATTCTTTATGTAATTTTTAGTTCTGTAAACTCTTCTGTCTTGTCCAGTATGGATTTAGAAAGTAATTCCATATAATCCTGAGTTTTTAATAGGAAAATAGCTACTGGGCATCTGTTGATTTTTCATTTACTTAGTGTGTAATCTGTTCCAGGCTGTTCTAAGTGCCTTATAAACAATGATTCATTTCATCTTTCTAACCCAGTAAGATAGGCACTGTCACTATCTCTATTTTACAAGTGAGAACTGGTGTACAGAGATAAGAAAATAAAAGCCTGCACTGAAGCTAGATTCTCACAGAAGTTACTGGAATTTAATGGGTGCAGTAGTCTCCTAAGTGGAAGTGGCATGATCAGACCAATCCGAAAGAGTTGCACTTACAAGCACATTATCCACTAAGACTGTCGCTAGTATAACAGTGAATATTTTGTGACTTGCCCCAAGTCACATAACTAATAAATAACAGAGATAGCTTTTGAACCCAGGCAGTCTACCTCCAGGGCCTACCCTCTTAAAATAACATGGAAAGGGTGCCCCTCAGAGTGCCTATTTCTAGAAGTCATTAACTTCTGATTCTTTTGGCTCACAATTCAGAACCCCCAAGTCTCACGGCCCAGTTCCCAAATGCCTCTTGGTTTGTCATCTATGCCATGTGGAAACCTGTATATGCTTTATTTTCTCCTTACTTGGAGAGACACAATTAGTTTAAACTCAGTAACTTATTAATGATGGGGATAGGGTTTTAATATTGCACTGGAGTGGAAAACATTACTGTACCCAAAATCTACAGAAAATATGTAGTGCATCTTGTGAAAATTAATAAAGGGAAATTTCACTAAAATGAAGTAGGGAGGTTTGCCAGGGGAGCGCTCATGCCTGCCACTCAAAATCAACTGCAGACCCAACAGGAAGAGATGGACCCTGCCGAGGATACTAGTTACTATACCAGCAGGAGGAAGGAGGTCTTCCACCTCTTCCACCAACAGCCCAGCCAGTGAGAGACAATTATAGTTCAGCCAATGAAAAGCCACTATACTTAGAACTCGCAGTTCACTGCATTGGACTTTTGAGCATAACAACCTTCCCAACTTCCTGCTTTCCTCTATAGAAGAGCCCCTGTTCCTCTCCTTTGTTTAGTGGACTTGCCTATGGTTTTGGCATAGTTTCCTTATCCCTGATTGCAGTTCTCTCTTATTTCCAAATAAATCCATCTTTTGTGGGTAGAATAAGTGGTAGTTGTATTTTTTAATGTTAGTCATCTTTTTTCAAAACCAATACTCTGTCAGTGACTAAGCACGTGGTATTAGGAGTTGTAGGCAAGTCTGGGAAACATAACCAATCAGTAAAAGGTATCTGTTCCCTTTGTACCAAGTTCTCATTGGGGTTTGATGAAATCTTTTAAATCATACAGGAAAAAAATTGAATGTTTAGATAAGCATTTCTTTTTAGAATAGTTAGTATGTGATGTCTTATTTTCAGCTACTACTTTCTGACTGACTTTTGTGATAAAATTCTCCACTAATCTTAGATTCTCACATAAATTATTGGGATTTAATTGCTAAAACAAACTTTTGAGTAGACATGGCACAATCTGATCAAGTCTAAGAAGCCACAGTTATGAGGGCACTGTTTAGTAAAAAAGTTTAGTTTAGCTAGTTTATCAGGGCTAATGTTTTAGAAAGATTAAACTGATGTATTTTAATTTCCCTCACTAAATAAGGATCCTTTTGTGCTCTTCAGTCTGTAAAGCCAGATTTTGAGGATTATCACCTCAGAGTGAGGAGGTGGCGGGGTGGGGGGAGGGTAAAATTGCATCCTCTCTTCCAAGATAGTAGTTGGAAATCTTGGTTTTATGGTAAGATAATTTGCTAAATAAATTTGAAGACCCAGCACAGGGGATTCTTCCACAGTGTTTGGCTCGGTTGGTTAAGCGACTGCCTTTGGCTCAGGTCATGATCCTGGACTCCTGGGATCAAGTCCCGAATCAGGCTCCCTGCTCAGTGGGGAGTCTGCTTCTCCCTCTGACCCTACCCCCTCTTTTGCTCTCTCTCAAATAAATAAAATCTTAAAAAATAAAGATTTCTTAAAAAAAAAAAAACAACAACCCAACACCTTAGACTAGAAACCTGTGATAGAAGTATAACCAACTAACATGTGTTTGGAAAGTCACAGATAGACACTACACCAGGTGGAGCTGTCACACAGAGGAAACTTTATTTGCAGCAAATGAGATCATGGGAAATAACCTATAGAACTGTGATTTCTCAAACAAGGGCAAATGGGTTCTTTTTACTTAGGATTGGGGTGAATATTTAGATGAAGGAGCCTTGTCATTGTATGTAGAGGTAGGCATAAAGTCACGCATGCCCCTTAAGGAAACATGCCTATACCTGCATTGTCTGTTATGTAAATGAGGCTTGTGCTCCCCCTTGGGAGGAGATTTTAGTATTATAATGAGGTAAAGGTAACGGTCAGTCACCCCATGGGTCACTGTATGATCCACCTGCAGAGGTATGAGTTGAGAGTTGAGTTCAGACTGGTCTGGGTGGGTCAGAGCTCTTCCTTAGGGCAGTCACTGTTGCTTGAGGCATACACAGTTTGGGTTTCCATCATGGAATGTTATTCCCAATGGGTCTTTTGCCTGAGTTAAGAGATAAACCAAAAATGAGTTTAAGCAAAAATGTGGGACAAAAATTGGTGAGTACAAGCAGATAGGGTGTTAACAGTGAGTTCTTGGAGTCTAGCTGGTGACAGAAGGAGATACTTGTGGAAGGGGAAAGTCTTTCCTTTTTTGGTCTGGAGAGGTGTGGGAGAAGGAAGGAAAAAGATGACCAAAGGAGGAAATGGGAGATATGTTTTAATCTCCTCTTACCTAGATTCCAACTGGTGGTAGGCCACTGGATAAGGTGAGAGCAACACAAAGAGCAAGGGATTTTACTTCTTTCTTGGATCTCTAGAAGATAGTTGCAGGTATTAATTTTACTAGAGGTGGTGTGAAGCAGAGAAGGAGAGGTTATGAGAAATGGCCATTTTAGATGAAGGTAGCACTTCTTGACTTCCTGATTGAGAAGTTTCTGCATGTGACCTCTCTCCAGGAGACCTGAACAGGCAGCAGAATTCACGTTGCCGATGTGAGATGTTCATCCTCTCAAAGATCAACACCTTGCTGAAGAAGCATCAGTCCTTCAAGGAAGCCCCTGCTCTTCATTAGGATGATTGTCCTTGCTCAAAACCTAATAAGTTGTATTATCATAGCACGCTCCATGCAGATGCTGGTTCTGAGGAATTAAGATCTTCAGCCCCTTTCATGGCCCATTCCGTTTCCACCAGTAGTGCACTGTGCAAGACAACTCCCCAAGTAACAGCTGAGAGGCTGAGCAGAACTGGCTGACTCACGGGGCAGAGGGGTTAAAATTGTAGTTGAAGCCTTTCTAAGGCTTTTGTTCACAACCTAAAAGGCCACCTAGTACTTCAATAAGAGTAACAAGAAAACCAAGCAGCCTTCACAGGGATTAAAATGAGAGCCTCAAATTCTTTCTCCAGTTTTTCATATGCAATCCGACATTCAATCCAAAATCATGCATTTGAAAAAGTGGAACTTGACAGAAAACCAAGAGAAAAAAAATGCAAAATAGAAGCAGAACCCCCTCCCCCATAAGCCTGCTCCCTATCACCTTTCCTTGCTTTATTTCTCTTTTCACCGTTTACTCTCCTATATAATCATGTATTTGCTTTGTTTATGGTCTGACCTCATCCACTGGAGTATGAGCTGCCCTAAGACGTTGATTTGTTTCTGTTTTCATTTGGCTTTGCTTGAGAAATAATATTCTTGAATGAAAGTATGGCCAAATTAATATGCATAACAAATCATTGCTATGCCATTTTAGAGATACCAGCTCTTACTTGAGTCTGCTTGATGAAGGAGAAACTTGATGGAGGGAATTGAGGAAAAGCAGCGGTATCTTACATAAATAAATGAAAAGAAAAAGAATAGGAGTTGTTGGTAGTGAAGGAGAAAGAACAAATATATAAAATCTGGATCACAGGGAGAGTGAATCTGTCTTGATGTTAGTGTAGGAAAAATGAACAATAAGTGACACAGTTTAAGAAAACTGAAAGAGTAGAGGGTAAAAATAATGAACCCCAAGTAAATATTACCTTTTATCCAATATCATAATTATCATCAATATTAATAAATCTGAAAAATCAGAAAAAGGAACAAAATGCTAAATAACATGAGTTTCTACATATTTTAAGGAGCTTAACTGAATCCAAGTCAGCAATGTTATATTTATTATTTTTTAAGGGAATTAAGCTGTGTGGAAGAGTTTGTGACATGGGGATGAAATGAATTATAGAATGTTTCAGACTCACAATCGGATGAAACCACACTGGACTTAATTTCATTTATCTAAGGAAGAATTTGAAGCCTTAAATGGTTTACAAAGTCAAAATTAGAGAAAATTCTAGAAAATGAGACTGAAAAGGAAATACTTTTAAAGAAGTCTGGGGAAGGAAAATATTTTTTTAACGTGTGAAATATGTTGTGAATAAAACTCTTCTTAATGTACAAATAGAGGCATAAGATTACTGAGGAAAGTTGTAGAATCATCCATATTTTAGAGCACAAATTAACTGTAAATGGATTTTGTGGTTTCTTATCTCAGTGATTCTCTTTGATTCCATTATTTGTATATTCATTTATTTGCATGCTATTTTCTGGTACAGAAGGTCTTAAAATGTTTTCATCAAATATGGATTAAGAATTCCATAGGAGTACAAAACAGCTACATATTTTTATAATCTAATATATCATGGATGCTAAGTGGTTGCTGAATCATGCTCAAATCAATAAAACAAAGTATTGAAGCTATAATGAAAGTTTCCTGGGGTATTGTTGACATGATAAAAGGAAGAGCATAACAAGGAAAGTGTGTCAGGGATTATACTTTGAAAGCTAATTGAGGTTTTAATGACAAATCTCATGGATATAATCAACCTTTAAATTGCAAAGGAAGCAGAATATGTACTAAATCCCTTTTACAAATCAAAAGTTCTATTGTAGGAAGATTGCTACAGAATTCAGTGCCTATGGAAAATTGACATGGACTACAATTAATTATTCATCAGGAAAAATCCCAGAGAGAAATCAACAAAAATCAAATTGTAGACACGTAGAAGGCAATGGTCTAAGGCCTAAGATAATCTAAGTTTATTCTGTCAAAATTGTCTGACTCCTTCCTAGAGTATAGAATGAAACCTGATAGATAGGAGGTTTAAAACCCACCCTGACAGCTTGAATTTTTTTTGTTTGTTTGTCAATTGTTTTCTGAATTTCTCGGCTTTTTCTGCATACAAAACTGCTCTGGAAAAAAAAAAAAACCACTCTGAAAGATTTATTCTATTTTTAAGCAAAATATTTAAAATAGAATTTAAATGAAATTAAATTTGGGAAGTGGTAGGGGGCGCCTGGGTATCTCAGTCTGTTAATCATCCATCCTTGGCTCAGGTTGTGATCCCAGGGTTCTGGGATGAGCCCCGCATCGGGCTCCCTGCTCAGCGGGGAGTCTGCGTCTCCCTCTGCCCACCCCTGCTGTTTGTGCACACTCTCTCTCTGTCTCTTTCTCATATAAATAAATAAAATCTTAAAAAAAAAAAATAACCCATGGTTAGTCACCCAGGTCAGAAGTGGACAATATCTTCCCATATCAGAAATCCTTCTCTCTTTTTATCCGGCTGCCCCTTTACGCTAAGTATTCCTTTTTTTTAAAAAATCTTTGTGTGTATAAAGTCACCACAAAAAAAGACTGTTTCAAATATCCACAAAGGCATGAAAGACTTTCCTGTTTATAGACCAAACATTTAAACACATACATGTACACACATTGACTGTAATTTTGAGTATGATCATTCTATTTTTTGGAAAAATCTTTTTTTTTAATAGTATACTGCTATTTATTTATTATTTTTATTTTTTTAAGATTTTATTTATTTGAGAGAGAGAATGAGAGAGAGAGAGTACATGAGAGGGGGGAAGGTCAGAGGGAGAAGCAGACTCCCCGCTGAGCAGGGAGCCCGATGCGGAACTCGATCCCGGGACTCCAGGATCATGACCTGAGCCGAAGGCAGTCGCTCAACCAACTGAGCCACCCAGGCGCCCTGGAAAAATCTTTTGAATAAATAGATCATTTGCTGTCTTATTTACTCAGTAATTTTCTTTTCTGGAGTTCACAACAGTAAGAGAAAAAAATGCCCCAATAGCAATATAGTTTTTATCATACATAGTCATAGGCATTAAGCTGGAATCTTACTCTTGTCTACAAATAGTCATTAGTCACTGTGGCTCCTGAAGGTTCCATATGCTCCTGACAATCCCCCCAAGATAGATGTGCTCTGTTATTTAAGATTTATGGCTATGCCTATGAATCATCACTATATATAATTCAAAAACTGGCATTTGCCCTTGTGCTTAAACATGGATTCTCCCCTTCTATCAATGTCTACATCTTATTTTTACAAGCTATAGTCAGTTTGTCTTAATAAAATAGACAATATGTGTTTATGAGCCAAATGTTTTAAAATTATAACTTTAATTCATTAATTAGGGAAGGGAATATTTATTATCTCACAGAAATAAAGGAATTCTTTGGGAAAGGTGTTGAGGACGTGGAAAATATTTGGCTTCTAGAAAAGGCCAAAAATTTTTTTTGACTTAGAAGTCAAACTAAAGAAGAAAGCCTATTAGTTCGGATGACTGCATGACCACTGGGTCAACATAAATTCTGTTCCATATGCCTAGTCTGCTTTCCAGAATGAAGGTGAAATAGAGAGCAAAATCTTTGGGATCTGAACTGAAGCATATTAGCAAGTTGGTCTTCACACACAGCACATAGTGAGGGTGGGCAGCTACATGAAGTAATTGGATATTCAGGGAGATGAATTCTAATCTTGTAAGCAGATATAACAGTGCTTACCATCAGAGAATCATTCCCCAGCTTCGATTTTTTAACTCCTTGGCTCTCTGGTGCCTAAGGGACAGACTCTCAATTTTATCCTGTCATAAAATTTCTCTCCGAATTCATCTTGAACTTCTTTCCCAAATTCACTCTGTCCTTTCTCATTCATCCAATATCTATTTGTCTCCCAGGAAACCTCAATGATTCCATAAAAATTCCCTTTTCTCCGAATGTTGTTCGCATTTTTCTCTTAAAAACAACAACAAAAACCTCTTAGACACCATTCAGGACCAAGTAAAATGTACCTGTTCTCATGCTTTCCCTGGTTTTCCAGGTGGAGAAATTGACTCCCCCCATTGTTACCCTTTGCAGTATTTTTTTTTTAAGACTTTATTTATTTATTAGAGAGAGAGCACAAGCAGGGTATGTGTCAGGCAGAGGGAGAGGGAGAAACAGGTTCCCCACTGAGCAGGAAACCCTACATGGGACTTGATCCCAGGACCCTGGGACAATGACCTGAGCTGAAGGCAGACGCTTAACCTACTGAGCCACCCAGGCACCCACCCTTTGCACTTTGTGTATGTCTCTAATTCCTATCACATCACAGGGTAAGTGTATCTTTAGAGATATTGATTGCCCATTAGACTTGAGAAGAATTTAAAATCTAACGAATCTTAGAGGAATTTAAATTCTCTGCAGAGTTCACAAACTCCAATTCATGCAAGAGGGCAGTCTGTGCGAGGAGTTGGATTTTTGGAAAACCGCCGCGCTAACCTGTAGTTAGGATGATAAGTGGCAACTCACCCAGAAAGCGGATGGGAAGTGGTGGAGAGTGTGAGTAACTGAGGAGCTGTTGCTGAACAGTGCAGCCAAGTGATGTCAAAATGCAAGTCAAGCAGTGCCTCGACCTTGCTTGTGGCTTCACTGTCTTTCCATTGTTTTATAAGATAAAGACGCAGAAAAAAACACACAAAACTAGAACAAACAAAAATACATAGCTGATAAAGTCCTGCCTGACTTGAAATCTCTTAACCTTTATGTCTTCACCATATCTCCCATTCCTTCTTGATCTCTCTGTGCCAGTCCTTCCGTCCTCAGTACCTTCAGTCTTTCCACCATAGGGCTTTTCATGTGTTTTTCTTCTCTTTCCTTTATTAACCCCTCCTCATGTCAATTCTACCTCAGATTCCTCAACCCAACCACCAAACACCTCTGTTTGCACCACTCATCCCAACGTAGCACCAGTTAAAATTTTCAAATGGTAATCATAGTTTTCTGTCTCCATACATAGATTCTGAGTTCCATGAAGACAAGGATCCTTTATCTGTTTACCCTTATTGTATCTCTAGGAATAAGCGTAGTGCCAGGAAGGAGGTAAGCAGTAAATATTTGTTAAATGAAGGAAGGAAGAAGTGAATAATACTAAAAATATTTTAAAATGGATGGATGGATGAACGGAAGTTGCATTATTCTAATTATACAGTAATACGACAGGTATGTGAACAAGGGGACAAAACTACTTTAGATCTGGCCATAGACCTTTAATTTAGGCATAAATCAATACACCAATAGCAAAGAATTATTAAATAGTAATAATTTACATGTGCATTAAATATGTCTATTAGTGTATAAACAATTTGATATGAGAAAGATAGGAAATACTTTTAGAAAGTTCTTTTTCTGGGCACCTGGGTGGTTCAGATGGTTAAGTGTCTGCCTTCAGCTCAGGTCATGATCCCAGGGTCCTGGGATTGAGCCCCATGTCCGCCTCCTGGCTCGGCGGGGAGCCTGCTTCTCCCTCTCCCTCTGCCTCCCCCCGTTCATGCTCTCCCTCCCTCTCTCTCTCTCTCTCTCTCTCTGTGTCTCAAATGAATAAATAAAAAAAAATCTTTAAAAAATAATTCTTTTTCAATTTCATTAGTGGTGGAGAACAGACAGCTTGGTGAGAAAAGGTAACCTTTAGCTCTCAGAGGCGAGCTTCTGCTTCTTCCAGATATTTTTCAGCTATGGTTTCACTGCATTGTTCTATTACAGACTGATCTTTCCCCTTTTGTGCTTTACCCGAGAGAAATAAAATCTCACCAAGTGTGATTTTAATGTGAAAACACGAAAGTCCATATATAATGATAAAAACTCCCTGCCACAAGGTAAGAAATAAAAATCAATAATGATCAAGAAAACATTTAGCTACTAAAAGACAAGAGAGGGAATAAAAATACTTAGAAGGTCTAATAGAAAATTACATAATAAAATAGTCTCATTGCTTTCAGCATTTAAGTTTGAAACATTTTTGTTTTTTTCAGTAAAATAGTTAAATGATGCTAATTCTAATGCCCTTAACAACAACAAAATGCTCTTAACATAAACAAGTTTTGCTTAAAAAATATATCCGAGATTTCACTTCTTTTCAAATATGTGTGTGTTACATACACATTCATATATGTATACATACTTTATATATTCAAATACATATATAATATAAAATGACATATATTACTACAATTATATACTTACATAAACTTATATATGTAATTTTATATTAAACATACATATATACACTTAGAGAGACAACCTTAGTATTTGGGAAATAGGCTTTTTGGAGGCAGTTTTTAACCATTTGTCATTTTTCAAAAAGATTCTTGGCTCGCATATTGCCTCTTTGCTCCCACTTCATGGCTAGGTATTTAATATACAATGAGGTTTGTTGCAGGGGATTTAATTAAGGATGACATGCACCGCATTATCACAACCTTGGAAGTGTCCTGTGTGCTTCTTCCTACCCAGAAAGAGAAACACTAACCAGAATTTTATATTCATCTTCCACTTGTTTTTCTTTATATTTTTAGCATGTATTTATCCACAAGACTGTTCTTTTCTGTTATTGAGCTTTATATAACTGTCCAATCAGTCCTTATTACTTAATTCTTTATTTAATTGTATATTAAATCAGCGGTATTCGTGTGTGAGCTAGATCTCTGTTGTTTACACAGGGGAGTGGTGTTTGATTGTGGGAATATGTTAGATTGTATTTATTCACTCTCTGTTGTCCATGTTTATCTTTAAGAACAGGGCTCTTAAGGATAGCAGGGTATTAGTGCATGTGCGCAATAGTTTCTCGGCTCTATATATCCGGTGCAACTGGCTAAATACAAAGCTGTTTTTCAAACTGACAACCCAAATGTGTCCTTCTCCCAGGAGTGAATGAGAGTTCCGTTGCTCTGTGATCCCCCAAACTTGGCAGTATTATCACACTTTCTAATTTTTTTCTAATCTGTCAAAATGGTATATCATTCTATATGTGTTTAAGGATACGATTTGGTTAATTTTAGTATATTCGCAGAGTTATGTAACCATCAACACAACCTAATTTAGGAACATTTTTATCACCCCAGAAAGAACCCATTAGGACTTACTCCACATCCCACCCTCTAACACAGCCCCAGGCAACCACTAATGTATTTTGCCTGTACAGATTTGCCTACTCTGAGTAATGTATGTTAATGTGATCCCATAATATGTGGTCTTTTATGATTGCTATTTTGCTTAGCATAATGTTTTCAGTGATGACTCAGTGTTCACGTGAATCAGTATTTCATTTCTTAATATTACTGAATAATATTTCATTGCATGGATATACCACATTTTGTTTATCCATTCTTCAGTTAATGGACATTTGAGTTGTTTCCACATTTTGGCTATTAGGAATAATGCTGCTATGAACATTTGTGGGTTTTTTTTAAAGACTTTATTTATTTGACAGAGAGAGACACAGTGAGAGAGGGAACACAAGCAGGGGAAGTGGGAGAGGAAGAAGCAGGTCCCGGCTGAGCAGAGAGACTGATTGGGGGCTTTATCACAGGACCCCAGGATCGTGACCTGAGCTGAAGGCAGACACTTAACTGACTGAGCCACCCAGGTGCCCCTGCTATGAACATTGGTATACAAGCTTTGATGTGGACACATGCTTTTATTTCTCTTACATTATATACCTGGGAGTGGAATTGCTGGGTTATATGGTGACACCATATTTATATAACATTTTGAGGAATTATTAAGCTGTTTTCCAAAGTAGCTGCATGGTTTTTCATTCCTACCAGTGATGGATGAGGATTCCATTTCTCTACAATCTAGTCCACACTTAGTATATATGTTATTAGTTATAGTCAGCCTTGCAGGTATGGAGTGACTATTTCACTGTGGTTTTGATTTGTATTTCCCTAATGACTAATGCTGAGCATCTTTTCACATGCTTACTGGCCATTTGTGTGTCATCTTTAAGCAGATGTCTATTCAGATACTTGATCCAAATTTCATTAGATTATTCGTTGCCTTATTGTTGAGGTGTAAATTTTTTATGCATTCTGGATATAAGTTCTCTATCGACTATATCCTACAAGCAAGCTCTGTGTCAGGTCAAATAATGACAATACTCTGTAAACAGGTATTTTCCAGGGGAATGCAAGACCATTTAAATAATGATAATTCTCTGACGATGGGGCTTTTTGAGAAGCCACAAACTCATTCTGCTCCCTTTAGTGTCTGTAAGACTGTTGTTTTATCATAGCTCCCGCAGTTGTGAGGCTGATGATTTTCAAGGCTACTGTAGAGTTGGAGAGAATACATAAATAATCTTCACAGTTCAATAATAAACCAAAAACTTGATTTAAAAAATTGGCAAAAGATTTTAAAGGACATCTTGAGAGGAGTTATAAATTAGGGAATTAAAACATGAGAAGATGGTCAACATGAGTCAACATTAGTCATTAGGGAAATGTAAATTAAAATTATAATGAAATAACACTGCAGTCCCTCCAGAATGGATAAAAATAACACTCTAAATACCAAGAGCTGATGAAAATGTAGTGCAATCAGAATTCTGTTACTCTGATGGTGGGAATGAAAAAAATGGTACACTTTGGAAAAGTTTGGAATATCTTATAAAATTAGGAAATTTCTTACATGCTCCATCAGTTCCACTGGAAATTTACCCCTGATGAATGACATCTTCTGTCTACACAAGTACCATTCAATGAATGTTCATAGCAGCTTTATCTATAATAGCTAAAATTTAGAAAATAATTCAAATGTCCATCAAAAGGTGAGTGGATTAACAAATTGCATTACATCCCTACAATGTGATGCTATCTGCAATTAAAGGGAAAGAACTCCTAAAAAATAATAAATAAATAAATAAATAAATGGAAAGACCTCCTAAAATATGCAAAAAATACGAATTTCAAATGCATTACAATGAAGAAAGAAGCCAGATACAAAAGACCGTATACTGTATGATTCTATTTACATGATATTCTAGAAAAGGCAAAACATTGACAGAAAGTGGATCAGAGTTTGCCAGAGGCTGGGTTTAGGGGAATCGAATTGACTGCAATGAGGCTCAAAGGGACTTATTGGAGTGATGGGAAATTTTCAATATCTTGATTGTGGTAGGGGCTACTATATACATTTATCACAATTCAGTGAACTATGCACTTAAAAGGGGTGAGTTTTAGAGTGTGAAAATTACACTTCAATTAATGTGAGAAAATATTTTACACAGATGTTATATTCAACTTTATATTAAAAATATAAATATTTGTATAAAATAGAATTACACTTACATTTTAATAGAGAAAATAGACAATATTATCAAGTCCATAGCAAGTGTCAATGACAAATGTATAAGTTACACAAAAATAAATCTAACAAAGATGTGTAAAAACTTCATGTAGGAAACTTGCAACTTGATTGAAATCTTTTAAGGACAATCTAGATAGATGGAAAGACACCATATTCATGGATTAAAAAAAATTTAATGCTAAAAAGATGTCAGGGCACCTGGGTGGCTCAGTCGGTTAAGTGTATGCCTTTGGCTCAGGTCATGATCCCAGGGTCCTGGAATCGAGCCCCGCATCAGGCTCCCTGCTCAGTGGGAAGCCTGCTTCTCCCTCTCCCTCTCCCTCTCCCCCCTGCTTGTGTTCCCTCTCTCTCTGTCTCTCTCTCTCTATCTGTCAAATAAATAAATAAAATCTTAAAAAAAAAAAATCTCAGCTTTCCTGGTTGAGTCATAAATTCTAGTTAAATTTGTTCACTCAGCAAATATGTACTGAGTATCTATCTTTGCCCAAGCATCTACTGTCATAGGTGCTTGAGATATCAAATGAACAAATCCAAAAATAACTTGGTCAATTTTGAGTTTATAGTCCATCTTGGTAGGAGATGGGTAGGTGAGAGTGAAGTAAAATAACAATAGGCGTATGAATACATAAATCGCACAGGCTGTTCAAAGGTGATATTTGATTATGAACAAGAAGTAGAGGCAACTAAATGAGGAAAAATAGTGGGGATGGAATTGTGATGTTACAATTTTAAAATGGAGTTTTCTTTAAAATTAATTTACTCTGAAATATATGTGGAAAATGAAGTGGATCAAAATAATTACTGGAAGAGGTATAGACACTAGAAAGATGAGCTCTATCAGATACTATGACCATTTTAAAGTTACACTAATAAGATAGTATTATGTGGTGCCTGGGTGGCTCAGTCATTAAGCATCTGCTTTTGGCTCAGGTCATGATCCCAGGGTCCTGGGATCGAGCCCCACATCCAGCTCCCTGCTCAGCGGGAAGCCTGCTTCTCCCTCTCCCACTCCCCCTGCTTGTGTTCCTGCTCTCACCGTCTCTCTCTCTCTCTCTCTCTCTCTCTCTCTCTCTCTCTCTCTCTCTCAAACAAATAAACAAAATCTTTAAAAATAAAAGGATAGTATTGTATTGGTGACTGGTACACAAAGGAATAAAGAGTCCATAAATAAACCCAAAGATACATAGAAAGCATGTAAGTAAAGAAAGATTATTTGATTAATGGTCCAAGATAGAACTCAACTTCACATATACTCAAATACTTTCAAATGGATCAAGGAGTTAAATATAAAAGACAAATTATTTGAAGTGGCAATATAGGGGCATATCTTTATTAATTGGTGGTTTGAACAAATTAATACTAAAACTGCAACAATTTCTTATGGAGGGCTAAAAAATGCAACTATATTTGACAACCTTTTAATTTCACTGTAAGTGTCCACTTTATTAGTAATCAAGAGAGTTAAATTCACAGCGTCATTCCACTTTCACTAGGCAGAGTAGAAACTGACAATTTCTAATAGCAAGAATGTGGAACAATGGTTACACAGGAGTTGAGAGTGATATATAACTTCTTTGAAAAGAAAACCATGATGCCTAATAAAATGTTTGAATATATGGTCCTCAAGTCATAGCAAGAATGTTTGTAAGATCATGATTTTAAATGAGTTAGAGTGAAGCAAATTCACATGGGTGTGTCTCAGGAGCATGACATTGGGCCTGCAAATAAAGTTACAGATGAAAGCCTATAGTATTTATTACATTAAAATAGGTTTCAAAATCAAGGAAAAGAAAACATATTTATGGAAGTAAATATATATATAGCAAAACTGTATAACAAAGAATGATGAACACAACTTCTTGTGCTGCTTAGAGGCAGAGAAGAGAAGTTATTGGGGGAAGGGCACATAGGGACTTCAAACATTGAAATATTCTATTTCTTAAGATTCATCATAGGTAGGGCATTTATCTGTTTTTTAACTATGATGAACACTATGTAAATTCTTTTGTATATATATTTTATAAAATTTTAAAGAAGTACTGAATATATGTCTAGCCATCTAATTTATACCCTATGGTCATGTTACACATTCCATTTTATAGATATATGAAACCTCATTTAATATTTGGTTTGCAAAGTTTAAATTCTTAACTGTTTTTGAACTAAAATTGAAAAAAAAATTTTTTAATGGAGCCAATTTAACATTCCCTGGAGAAATAAGGGATGCTTTAGAAAATAAGTCCTATTAATGCTGTCAAATGTTCCTGTTCGCTTTCTGAGTCATATAAACAAACTGATTTCTCTCTTCTCTACATAGTATGGGCCAGAATGTATTAACAAGTAATTAAGTCAGTCGTAACAAAAATTATGATAGGAGTTAAAACTTGACAAATGCCTACTATGTGTTGGTACCTTTGAGAGAACATAGCAGACAGAAATCTCTACCCTCATGAAGCTCACATTGTCATGGGAGGAGAAAGCCATTAAATAAAAGGATATAAGCATAATATGTTGGAAGGCAAGAAAAGCTATGGAGAAAACTAAAGCTGGGAAGGGCGAAGACTTGCAGAGGTAGGGGAAGGGTGAATTATTAAATAGAATGATTAAGAAAGGCTTCTCTGAGAAGGGGACCCTTGAGCTGGTGACCAGGAATGTTAACGGGAATCCTGGGGGAAGAGCATCCAGGAAAAAGGAAACAGTTACAGGTTCTGAAGTGAGGATGAGAAATGGCAAGGGCAACAGAGATGGTTGGAGAAAGGTCATCGGGCAGCATTGTAAGAAACAAAACCAGAGATGGGGTAGATCATATAAGACTTATGGATGGTGATAAGAGATCTTGATTTTATTGTAAATGAAACTGACAAATTGTACTCTAATTATATTTTATGGACATATATTGTAACAGGCTCATGAGGAAAGTAAAGAGAATTAACTGAAATTGGGCAAGGCAGACAAGCAGGGCGACTAGTCCGAAGACAGAATAATCCAGGTAAGCGAGGATGGTG
The DNA here is from genome assembly GCF_003265705.2 of Callorhinus ursinus. Lineage (NCBI taxonomy): Eukaryota > Metazoa > Chordata > Mammalia > Carnivora > Otariidae > Callorhinus > Callorhinus ursinus. The sequence continues at coordinate 10,982,225 of NW_027397074.1, read as the reverse complement.
CCTTCGACCATGTTTTAGCAGGAAGATGGTGAGGGTTTTGTATTTTGAAGCTCAGACAGACAAGACTTACAGAATTCATATGGAAATGTTAGAGAAAAAGAATCAAGGGTAACTCCAATGCTTTTGTTCTGAAAAACTGAAAAATAGAGTTGCCATTCCTCTACTCTCGCATGGGGAAAACTGCAGGTGGAGTATGTTTAGAGAGAAAGATCATGAGTTCATTTTATTCAGTTTGAGGTTTATGTATGAGCCTGGGGTTCAGAGACAAGTGTGGGCTAAAGATATAAATGTCAGTTAAATATATGGTACTCGGGGTCATTAAGGGAGTGTGAGCAGATAAAAAATATAAGGGGACAATGCCTGAGCCCTGGAGTTTTCCAATATTATGTCTGCAGAAAAGAAAAAAATGGCAAAAGAGTAAGAGTGTTGTTGGTGATGGGGGTTGGGGAAGGACCAGGAGTGAGTTTTGTCCTGGAAATACAGGAAATGTTTCAAACAAAAAAAGAGTCACCGACTGTGGCAGATGCTGCTCATAGGCAGAGTAAGATGTGGAGCGAGAACTGATGATCAGATTTACCAGTAGAGAAGTAAGTCACCAGCGACCTTGATAAGTCTCTTGATGGAAGGGGGTTTTGAGCAAAAGCTATTTTGAATGGATCTAAGGGGAAAGATAGAAAGGAATTGAAATAGACAACCATGATCTATAAAAACGAAAAGAAATAAGACAGCTGCTACAGAGGAATGTGGGGTCAAGATTTTTTTTAACAATGAGAGAAATCACAGAGTATTACCTATGGCCATGAGAATGATCAAGTAGAGAGGCTGACTGCATGAACCATGCCCCTGAGTGGGGAGAGGAAATGGAATCTGATGTATGTGGAGAAGTGGAGAAGGTGGCTTGCTTGCTTGCTTGCTTTCTTTCTTTCTTTCTTTCTTTTTTTTTTTAAGATTTTTTATTTATTTGACAGAGAGAGACACAGCAAGAGAGGGAACACAAGCAGGGGGAGTGGGAGAGGGAGAAGCAGGCTTCCTGCCGAGCAGGGAGCCCGATGCGGGGCTCGATCCCAGGACCCCAGGATCATGACCTGAGCCGAAGGCAGACGCTTAACGACTGAGCCACCCAGGCACCCCCAGAAGGTGGCTTTCTAAAGGAACACAGACCATGCAGGATTACAAGAGTGGAGGTTGAGAACAGGATGCTGATGATGGTACATGTAGGAATAGATGGGTAGTGGGAGCTGGGAAAAGACGGTGTCTCTTTAAAACTCTGTGACCAAGAATCACAGATACTGAGAGTAGAAGAACAAATAGATTTGGAATGTGTGATAATAGTATTGCTCAAATTGCTCCAAGAGCCCACTTGAAGTTAGTAGTCATGAAGTTTAAATGAAAGTGATGAGTATGGCAACATGTTTTTCTTCTACTTAAACTGATGCTTAAAACAAAAACAAAAACAAAAAAACCTGACACTTGGGTCGAGGTAGAGAATACAAGAGATGGAAGAGATTTGGGGTATATGCAAAAGGACAATTAAAGTTTGGCTGTGGAGTGTAAACTGATCAGGGAAGTGAGTACATGAGAGAAACAGGAAAAAGTAAAATTTTTATAGGATTAGCAGATTGTATATATGGGTTTGAAGGATTGTTTGCCCAGAGAATAAGTACTTGAAATGGAGATGATGAGGGTTTACAGTGACTGCTTCTAAGTCGTAAGGGATGTACACTTTTTTAAAAAAATGTTTTATTTATTTATTCATGAAAGAGAGAGAGAGAGAGAGAGAGAGGCAGAGGGAGAAGCAGGCTCCCCGCCTGGCAGGGAGCCTGATGCAGGACTCGATCCCAGGACCCTGGGATCATGACCTGAGCCGAAGGCAGACGCTTAACCATCTGAGCCACCCAGGCGCCCGGGGATGTACACTTTTGTTGACCTTTGCCTTGATTGGACTTTTCAATCATTAGAATCAGTGTTCTGCATTGTTTCATGTATTTCTGAGAATAATATACTCAAAAGTTATTATTACTTTAACTTTTACAGCTAATAGTTTAATGTTTATATAGGCATATTATTGTATTAAAGCATTGGTACTCTATTTCTATATAAAAATTCTTATTTTAAGTCTTAAAAATAATTTTTTTCTTTTAATTGTTAATTGAAGCATAGTTGACATGCAATGTTACATTAGTTTCAGGTGTAAAACATAGTAGTAATTCAACTCAGTATGTAATGCTGTGCTCACCACAAGTGTAGCTACCATCTGTTACTGTACACGTGATTGCAGTACCATTGACTATACTCCCCATGCTGTGCCTGTCACCCCCATGACTCATTCATTCCGTAACTGAAAGTCCATACCTCTCATTTCCCTTGACCCATTTTGCCCATGCCCCACCCTCTACTCCCCTACCAACTACTAGTTTTTTCTTGGTGTTTATGAGTCTGTTTCTGTATTTTTGTTCATTTGTTATGGGTTTTTTTTTTTATTCCACATGTAAGTGAAATCATATGGCATTGTCTTTTCCTGTCTGATTTATTTCACTTAGCATAATATTCTGCAGGTCCGTCTATGTTGTCACAAATGAATAGATCTTACTCTTTGTTATAGCTGAGTAATACTCCTCTGTGTGTGTGTGTGTGTGTGTGTGTGTGTGTGTGTATTATATCTTCTTTATCCATTCATCTGTTGATAGACACATGGATTACTTCCATACCCTAGATATTATAAATAATGCAGTAAACATAGGGGAGCACACCTCTTTTCAAATTAGTGTTTTTTTTTTCTTTTGGTAACTATTCATTAGTGGAATTACTGGATTGTACAGTATCTATTTTTAATTTTTTGAGTAATCTCCATACTGTTTTCCATAGTGGCTGCACCAATTTACATTCCCACCAACAGCGTGTGAGGGTTCACTTTTTTCCACATCCTCATCGACACTTATATCTTGGGTTTTTTTGCTGCTAGCCATTCTGATGGATGTGAAGTGGTACCTCGTAGTTTTGATTTACATTTCCCTGTTGATTGACACCATTGAGCATTATTGTGTTAATTCTTACAGAAAGTTGTAGTGTTCCTTTCTGTAATAAATAAAATTTGATGATACGAGACTACAGAGAGAATACGTATAGTGAGATGTATATCAAGATCAAGATACGTCTTGATGATATGAGAATATATTAGTGAATAGGAATCACTAATATTCATTAGTGAATATATGCATGGAATGCTGCCATAAAAAGGACCCACAAGGAGACTGGGTTAAATATCAAAGATTTTTCTTCTCCTGTGGAAAAATAGGTGTTGTATCTTTTAGGCCATTGGGAAGTTCTTTCTCTGTAGTCATTCAGGGAATCCAGTTCTTTCCAAGTTTTTGCTTCTCCCATCCTTCAGGGCAGGCAAGGTTCATAAGCGTTTCATGTGCTGTGGACCTCTGTAGTAATCTGGTGAAGTTTATGGATAATGTTTATGTGTAAAGTTGACTGAATGAATAAAACGCTTCAGGTTAAAAAGGAAACAACATTGAAATACCATGATCAAAATATATAAATGTATGCTTCCTTAAGACTTTAAAAGCCTACATTAGAGCTATAAATACCATAATTTTGAGGCAATTGAGAACACACACGGTGTTTTAAGATATTTGCAATGGCTGCAATACAATTTGAGAATATCTGTGATTTTCGTATTTGCCAAAACCCAGGTACTATTAATTCTATGGCTTATTGTCTACATTTTCAACAGAAGAAAACCCTAAATTAATAAAAATGAAGATACATTTTTCACCATCCAAGTTTCACAGGTAGACTGAATTCCGTCCAGTGGTAACCCTGGGGTTAAGGGTTAAAAGCAACGTCCGTAGGGCATTTATGTCATCTTCATTCAGGATCACTTTAAGTAGAAGTAGGAAAAAAGTGTGGCAATCTGAAAACTTAGGCCTGAAAGTGGACCCATAGTACTTTTCAGTCATTCCAGTTTAGATAAATCAATCCCAGGATGACACCCAACTACAAGAGACCAGGACAAATGCAAGCCCAGTCATACATCAAGAAAATGAAAGAACAGAGTGAGAGGACAGCCAGCAGATTCTCCCACCAAGGACACACCATTCTTTTCCACATTTCTCCTTCCCAGTCCCCTTTGGTGTGATGTTTGTTTTGTTTTGTTTTTTAAAGTCAGTTTTTCTTGCAGATCTGTTCCTTCTAGGTAGTCTCTCAGTCTTTTGGAAAATCCTAATATTAGGATTTTTGGAGGAAGTTGTACTGTAAGGTGCAGTAATTATACAATTTGAAGAGATTTTTATTATTGAGGTGTAATTGGCTTACAGTATTTTAAGTATACAACACAGTAATTCGACATAAGTATGCAATGCAAAATGATCGCCACAATAAATCTGCTAAGCATCTGTCACCTTACAAAATAATAAAATATTGACTATATTCCCTATGCTGTACGTTACATCCCCGTAACCTATTTCATAACTGGAAGTTGGTACTTCTTAATCTCCTACACCCATCTTGCCCTGACCCCCACGTTTCTGGCAACAGCCAATCTGTTCTTTGTATCTATGAGGCTGGGTTTTGCTTGGAAGACATTTTTAATGTCATATAATACAAACAAATGCTGGGAGATTATTCCGAGGTAAGACAAAAGCAAGTATATATGATCCAGTGTATGGTCCAAGTTGGTCTATTCATCTGAAATTTTATTAAGTAAAATAGTTCTTGAAATAAGCGTGCCATCTGGCAAATCAGAAATCAACTTTGTATAAAATTGTTGAAAAAATTATTTATCTCAGGTACTTATATATACATATATAGACACATACATATTACATTTACCTTTTTTTGCTTTTGATGCTAAATCACACAAATTTACTTTTCTATATTTATACAAATTAGTAGATAACAAAATAATCTCTTAAACCCACAGTATGATTATCAGGTGACCTTCTAACTAGGGCATAAGTAGCAATTTTGCGCAGTGAAGATGGTTATCCGTCAGATTATTCTACTGTAATATCTCTGCTGTGACCAGTGAGACCCAAATAATTGTGTCTCCTGGAAGTTAGAGAGTGGAAGGGGAAATTAATTTCTATGACTTTTTATTTATCGGAACATTTAAGCTTGAAAAAATATTAGATATCTGAACTTTATCTCACTTGTAATGACCTCGAATAAAAAAGAGGATATAACAATATGGGTAAAATGAGCTGCTGATACAGGAAAAAGTTTGCTGCCAGGAAATCAGTTGCAAGGGATTGATCTGCCTGAGGCCCATTTTTACTTCATCCAGGGCAGAGGTATATTAATCAGTGCTTATTTTAGCGGTTTATTTAGTCTGTCTTTAAAACCATGTTTTTTTTTTTTATTTAATAGGGAATGGTGAGTGCTTTTGTAATAATTAGAAATAGAACATATTCTCTTAGATCTACTTAGCATTGATAATTTTACTACTGCATCAGTGTTTTTTTTCCTTTCTCTCTCTCTTTTTTTTTTTCAAGATTTTATTTCTAAGTAATCTCTATACCCAACACGGGGCTCAAACTCACAACCCCAAGTTCAAGAGTCACACGCTGTACTGACTGAGCCTGCCAGGTGCCCCTGCATCAGTGTTTCTTAACCTTTTTGGGGAACCATTCTGGAAACTTAGTAAAAGCTTTGGACTCTTCCTGTAGAAAAAATACACATACACAAATAGAAATTTTGCATGGAATTTTGAGGTGTTTACTGATACGCCAATATTCTTCCAGGGGAAGCCTTAGAGTTCAAGCTGGGACCTGTTGAAAACCCTGCTTCTACATTTTTCATGTGATGACAAAGAATCTGAGTGTAGCCAGACCATTTCTCTACGTGTCACGTCTCTAATTTGTTCATTATGCTAGTCTCCCCACTAGGAAAATGATCTTGGTGCTATTTTCTTGTTCATTCTTGGCGAATATATATTAACTACCTATTTTTAGTCTAGTTTAGTTCTCACCGACCCAGACTAGCAGAAGTAAGTGATCCTGTGGATCATCCAAAATAATGCATTATTCACAAGGCATATAGGCTGAGGTTACATGACATTTATTTGAAGCAATGTAAGCCCTAAATGTATTTTAATTACTATTAGTATTGTGTGCATTTCTCAGCATATATACCCTAGAAGAGACAGAAGAAATGTGTCGAAAGATGGAAGGCATTTTGCATGTATGACAGGATGGCGAATGGGAATTTTCTGGTTGTCCTGTAATTGGTGACTTGATCTCAAAGCTGAGAACAAGGAAGTACTAGGCTCCCACTTTCTAAAGAGATAACCACCAAATGGATGTCAGAATCCTCTCTGCGGGATTTACTAAGGGATCAGAACTAGCCTCAAGGTTTCAGGGTAGCGAGTAGCACAGTGCTGTCTTGACTCAGACTGCTTCGGATCCAGACTAGCCACACGGCTGGGGAACCAGGAGCAAGTCGGTCCCCCCACCTCTCGGTCCCTCAGGAAAATGGGAATAGTAGTAACTCTGAAAGTCGTCCTTAAACAGTTGTACTTAGCACAGAGTAAATGCTCAGTGGTGCTTATATCTAGCATCTGGTAAGTACTCAGTATTTTCTGTGCTTCCGGGTCCTCCTTTTTAAATATCTATTTCACATGGGTATTATGAAGATTAAGGGCCAAGATCAACATAGATGGAAATAAATATAGAAGTACCCGGCCCCTGGTAAGGAGGCAATAAATGCATCATTTTGTCCATAGTTCATACAGCCATCACCGCACGTGGGCGTGTGTTTGTGAGTATGTGTAAAACACCGAGAACACTGAGAAGCAGAAGAGACGCAGTTGAAGGCATGGGTGTGGTGAGCCCTGTGGAAAGTGGGGTGTGTTGTTTGCCAAGAGTAATTCCACACAGGAAAGAGTTGTTCTTCCACCTGCAAAACAAAGTGAGAGGGAGGCTCCCTAGAAGGGGGCAAGGACTCCATTTCCTTATTGAGTGCTAGTTTAGCAAAAGCCTTGCTGACGCTCCATGTTGCCGGTATTCTTCCCTACTCCATTCAGCATCTGAGCATCCTTTACGTATCACCTCCAGTGATACTCCAGCTTTCCCTAACTTTCAAACCACATAAAATCTCTTGAATAGGTGCACAATGCTTTTCTTTATAGAACTTACCAGAGTTGACACTTCCCATAGTCATCTGGGGACTATTTGCTTAATGATTATCTAGCTTAATAAGACATAAAGTTCATTAAGACAAAGACTGTATTTTCATACTTCCAGTGTCTAGCTCAGTGACTTGCTCATAGTTAAGTATTTGATAAATTTTGGGTAAATAAATGGTGCAAATTGGATGATAGAATAATCAATGTTCAGGTGTTGGAAAGGTTCCCATGCTCCAAAAGAAGCACAGTGCTAGATTAGCTTAGCTATGAAAGAAAAAGATTAATTCTGGTTAAATGATCATAGGAGGTTTATCATGTAAGTGTAGGATTAGAATGAGAATTTGAAGAACGGTAGATGACAATAAACAAATTGAAGGGGACTGAAATCTAAGAAAATGTATGTGTGCTAAATGTACTGGACTGTGAATAAGTGAATTTGGGAAAGAAGAGAGCAGATTGTATGGAAAAATAAGAGATGCATCTATCATTGTGAGGAATTTGTTGTAATACATCCCCTTCAACGCGATGCTAATTATTTGGATAATTTCCCCCATAAAGAGTGGTTAGGTATTGAAGTTTTTAAGCTGAGAAGGACATGAGATGTATATCACACAGGGTTTAGTATAGAAAACCAAAACTAGTTTCAGTATTTTGAGCAGAAAGTAACTTAAGAGAGGATTAGGTAATTTTAACATTGCTGGAAGAGTTGGAGAAGTGAGCTCCATATTGGGCCTCCAGAGCTGGCTATAAAATGTTTCTCAAAACCCAAGAAGCTAGAAAATAGACAGTAAAACTCTGCAGAAAAGTTTTAAAACTGGTGCAGAAAAGAATTCCCATCAGTGTGACTGATTATCAACAGAAACAAAACAGGTCAAACATATAAAATGTCTCCATATTTTTCCTGCTTTTCAAATAGCACATCATTGCATACAATTGAGAAAACCTAGTAAGTAGCAAGAAACCCAGCAGTGGAGCTCCCAAGTTGGTGAACACATTGATGTACTAGGAGGATGGGGTGCACCCAGAGAGGGCATGGAAACTCCCCCACCCCCATACCTTATACTGTGCATCTCTTCCATTTGGCTTTTCCTGAAACATATCCTTTATAATAAACTGATAATACAAGCTGAATCTAGAAGTTTCTGAGAAGAACATTTGAGTTCCTACCAGGGCTTCTTGCAATGAAATACACCAGCAGCTGCAATCACATGCAATCCTATCACACCTTCATGATGTTTCCCTTGGCCAGAAATATACTAAGGATCTCAAGAATAGAAGCATTGAGCAAATTATGGCAAGACAGAACCACATAAAATACTCACTGGATTTTCTTGACAAATATGGTCATGCTGCGCCAGCCAGCAGAAGTACTTTCTGTGTTGTGTGGATATTTGGAATCACACAGATTGGAATAGAATGGAACCTGTCCTTTGTTGGAGTCACCACAAAGGAGTGAAAACATCAGTAACCATCATAGTTGCCGTAACACAGAATTGTTTCAAAACCAACTTGTCATCTAAGCAACTCTTACTACTCATGATAGCATAATTGAAGAAATAAAGTACATTTGAAACCTTAAAAAAAAAAAACTAGCAGAAATCTAAGAAATGTAGTCTTGGTTTATCTCCATCTCTCTGTCTCCCCACACCATATTATGTCTCACCACACTGTGGGGAAGAAGACATGAAGTTTGCTAGGGTCAACCCACAACACCTCACAAGGAAGTGTTTTTTTGTTTTGTTTTTAATTCGGTGTCAATGTACTAGTTGGCTTGAAGTTGAGACTGATTTAATGAAGTTGGTGAGGGGGGGAAAAAGTTACCAGTTGCTTACCCCGCAGTCCGTGTATCTGCATAAATGTGGTGCTTTCGGGTAAGACAGAAAATCCAGCCGACCTAACAGATGACTTTCTCTTTTCAGCATTGGTATATAAATTTATTCCCTTTAAAGTACATAATCAGTATGTTAAAAAAAATCTTTAGAAGCTGAACTCGGACCTTGGCAACATTTCAATTCTTAGTTAGAAGAGAGATCAAAAGCTCAGTTTACGTTTTGAGTTGTTTCCCACTGAAAGAAAGGAGAGGTAGAGAAATGTGGGCAAAAAAAATAACCAACATTTGAAAGCCTACAAAGATAGGGTTTTAGCTTCTCAAAAAAAAAAAAAAAACCCAAATATTTGAGGTGATCACTAAAATCTCTTGTTTTAAAATATTACTACAAAAATATCGCCTCTGAGTATTACACGTCCAGCAACAGCACCCGATTTGGTTAATCACCAATAATCCATTCATCTAGTCGATGTGTGGCCATGGCCAGTCCACTGCCTACACCCCAGCCTACATTTTGCTTTTTACAGTCCTTCCATTTGGAAGTGAAAGTCAGGATCCTCGCCAATAAAACAACCACCTCCAATGTTTTCAATATTGCTTCCATCACCCTGGCAACACAGAAGACAGGACATAAATAGTTGCTCTGCCCAACATATCTCTTGCCTTGTTTTACTTGTGGGAGTGAGAGTTGTCAGGGCAAGTTTATACCAAAGTTAAAAGTAAATTTTGACTTATCAATGGCCAGATTTTCTAAAAAGTGCATCCACGTTTTATGTAGACCATTAAGTGGAAGTGTAAATAAAATATAAACTCTATGAGGACCAAGAAGATACTTACTTTGTTCCTCGGCACTCAGCAGAAATAGATGTTCTATAAATAGTTACTACATGGATTAATTTGTCCAATGCAGGCGTGTCTCAAGTCAAAGCATACAGTTTGGCTTTATTTACATCACTGTGCTGGTAGCATTAAAATATAATTTTTAGGGCACCTGGGTGGCTCAGATGGTTAAGCGTCTGCCTTCGGCTCAGGTCATGATCCCAGGGTCCTGGGATCGAGTCCCGCATCGGGCTCCCTGCTCAGCAGGGAGCCTGCTTCTCCCTCTGCCTCTCTCTCTCTCTGTCTCTTACGAATAAATAAATAAAATCTTAAAAAAAATAAAATATATTTTTAAGACTTTTTTTTATTTTTAAGTGAACTCTATGCCCAACATGGGGCTTGAACTCATAACCCAGAGATCAAGAGTCACATGCTCCACCGACTGAGCAAGCCAGGTGCCCCTAAAACACCTTTTAAAAAATCATTATCCAGAATATTTTTTAGATGACAGAATTATAAATGGGTGCAGAGGTTCAATTAATTGGGTTCAGTTGAATTGTCTCCTATATAATTGGACGTAATAATATAGGATACCATCCATGCTCTTGACACGGAATTGTGTACTTTTTACATTTTGTAGCATTGTAGACCCCTCCCCCCCTACCACACGCTGTAGGTATTTTGCAGGTAAAACCTAGACTCTAATCCAACAGCAGGACTGAGCAAGGTGTAACTCAGTTTGTCGGAGGAGTTCAAGAAATGAACTCCGTTCATCAAAGCCTACACCCCTTTTCGTCCCCAAACTGCCTCCCTTGGTCTCTGTCCTCAATCTCTAGAGTTGTTTGGGCTTTTCTGGAGTTAAAATGCTAATCTAGCAGTCATACTGTTGTGCTAACCTGGTTTCACTTTCTTAGAATACCTGCTCTCATCTCTCCCCAGTAGTGATCTTGGCACTTTTCCCATAATCCATAAACTTCCCACTTTGAAAGAAGAGGAACTGTGGAAAGCAGAGCAGTCTGGAATTTCCTGCATGTTTAGGGAGGGTCTTTTTGAAAGTAGAACTGGCTTTTGGAAATGGTTTGAGAGAAACAATGTGTACGGTAGATTTTCTGTCACCCTAGAATGAGTCTAATCTGATATTCAAGAAGCCATTAAATGAGAGCCTAATGGGGAAAAAAAATAATGACTGATCTCTCTGATGAGAAAATAAGGTGGCATAGTAGACAGAACTTGATATTCGGAATCAGATTCCGGCTTGAATCTTGACTCCATTACCTACCAATTTTTCTCATTTGGATAAATGATTTAAAGCCTGATTTCTCATGGTAAATTAAAATATCTGGCTTTCACGGCTCTTGGGAATTTAACTGATAGCATATGGAAGCACTGTGTAGATAAGGTAGTGCTAAACGGGGGTGCCCGAGTGGTTCAGTCGGTTGGGTTAAAGCATCTGCCTTGGACTCAGGCTATGATCCCAGGGTCCTGAGATCAAGCCCCACATCTGGCTCCCTGATCTGTGGGAAGTCTGCTTCTCCCTCTCCCCCTGCTTATGCTCTCTCTCTCAGATAAATAAATCTTTAAAAAAAAAGAAAAAGTAGTACACAAATATGTTATGGTGATGACAATAGCTGTTATTAGTGTTAGTCCTGCAACAGAACACAGAATATTTAGTCCAATGTTCTAATTTTACATAAAAAAGAAAAAACCTGAGGCATAGGGGAGTAAAATGAGACCAAGATTCCCAGTAAATGTGGAAGAAAAAGAAATTTGAAAATAGGTACGAACCGTCATTGCCTATCATCTGTGTACTCCAGGGACATTGTCTCATCATTTCTACAAGATTTACAGTAACAGTCCTTGCTTTCTGGACTTCTGCCTGATGTAAAATTTTCTGAAAAACTGAATAAAAGAAAAGCAGTGGTTACAAGTGCTACTCTTCTGTCCAGACTGGGAAGGGCAATAAGTAAGATAACAAATATTTGTTTAAGAATTGAGTTGTTTAAACAGAACGTGGTTAAGAGGATCACAAGCACCATTTCTCATCAAAGGACTGGTGGGGTCAGAGGGAACTTGGCAAATGCTGAAAAAAAAAATTATTTGAAGACTAAAGGAAAGGGGCACCTGGCTCCTCAGTCGGTGGAGTGTGCAACTCTTGATCTCAGGGTTGTGAGATCGAGCCCCACAATAGGTGTAGAGATTACTTAAAAATAAAATCTTAAAGAAAGAAAAAAAACAAAAAAGTGAGGCTTAACAAGCCTTTGGCGTGGGCCAACACTTTAAAAATCCAAGAAAGCGGGTGCCTGGGTGGCTCAGTCGGTTAAGCGTCTGCCTTCAGCTCAGGTCATGATCCCGGAGTCCCGGGATCGAGTCCCACATCAGGCTCCTTGCTGAGCAGTTAGCCTGCTTCTCCTTCTGATCCTCCCCCCTCTCATGTACTCTCTCTCTCTCATTCTCGCTCTCTCAAATAAATAAATCTTAAAAAAAAAAATCCAAGAAAGAGGGCGCCTGGGTGGCTCAGTCGGTTAAGCGTCTGCCTTCGGCTCAGGAAATGATCTCGTTGGGGCTCCTGGCTCAGCAAGGAGCCTGCTTCACCCTCTCCCTCTGCCCTTCCTCCCCGCTTGTGTTCACTCTCTCTCAAATCAATAAAAATCTTTAAAAAAAAAAAAAAAAGCTAAATCCAAGCTGTCACTCCCAGCAACAGCAAAGAATGGTAAAGAGATTCTGGAAGTCCTAAAGCAAACAGGGTAGTGGACAACGAGGCAAAACTAAGCTGAGGAACTTGAAACCCTTACAGGTAAAATGAGCTCTAAAAGGAGTGTGAGATGCTCAGGAGGACCTTTGAATAGCCCCATGTTAGGGACCTTGGAAACTGGAAGGATGGTCCCCTCAGAAAAGAAAAAAAATACAACCAATTTTACAAGAGTCAGTGATTTCAGCATTAGCCTCCAGAATGAAGGTTGAACCAGGAGTTTATGGACAGCATAAGGTCAGTAAAATGGTATAGTAACACCAATTTGGATATAGTGCGATTGGGGATTGGTGGCTGTAGTCCTCCCAGCCTTCATATTGGGAGCAAGAGAGGGAGTGGATTGCCTCCTTTACAGTATTCTCATGGGTCAGATTCTCTTAATGCTGCTCTTGACTAGGAAAAGAAATCGGTATCAACTAACTGGGAGGTTCCAGAAATTGCCGTTCCGATCTACAAATCCTCAGCCTCCAGCCGCGGGACCCAGAATCAGCTCCTTGCTTCCAAAGCCAGATTCTAACTTCCACCAGATGGCGCCAAAACACAGCGGGGATGGGTTTAGCTTCAGCCGCCAAACCCCTGGAACCGGGGAGGTTGCAACAGGTCATAGGGCACTTACTAACCTTGTCAGAAAGCAACCCTTTATTTTATGCGATTGTATTTTGAAGGCCAGCTTCTTGGGTGATGGCAGAATTTACTTGAGTTAGAATGAATGCTGCTTCCTCATTGCTTTTAAACTTTGTACTTGTTGCAAACGTGGAAAGTTCTGTTGAAATTTCCTGACTATTCACCTAAGGCTTCCAGATTCCAAGTCCTTTTTCAGCTGCATGTTCAAATACCTTCATTGACCCTAAGACTGGGTAAAGTTTATTTTCCATTCTCTTCACTTTTCTAGTCTTTTAATAATAATGAAGACTTCAAGGACAGTTTTGATTCATTCCCAGAGTCAAGCTTGTGTCAGTCAGCTCAGAGCGTATTCATAGAACACTGTCAGTCTCTATCTACATGCAGCTTAATGTTGATTAGCCAAGCCCCCAGCGTTCATGTCCCCCGTGTTCATTATGTTTAAAGTTCTTCAAAGGATACTAGCCATGAATTAACATTACAAGAAGCTTTGAACATTCAACCTTTACTTTGTAGCTATTAGGAATTAGCTTCCTGAGATTTTGTTTACATTAGCTAGACATTTACAAAGGCCCAAACCTGTTTTTTTCTGTCCTCCTGTCCAGGGAAAGAGCAGGAACTGTAGAGATTCTGGCGGCCTGCTGTGGTTTAAGCAGCATTTGTTGAAAATATGTAAGGTCATACCTAACGACTTCATGCTCTCTGATGGTCTTTACCACCACCCTTTGGACATGATAGGAATCCACAATTCAGTCATCAAAACTTCTGTGTTCAATAATTGATTGTAAAGTTGGTTTTTGAGATTCCAACAGTCATAGTGAATTGCCATGGGCATATTTCCACATTTGAGGCAAATATTTATACAAAAATTAATGTTGAGATTTAAAGTGTTGTTAGAGAAAGAAATGAATCTAAAACCCTGGTTTTATAAATGAGAAATTTGTGATATAGGTAGAACTTGTTGAAAATTATACTCAATTTGTAAGAGAGAAAAGACTAGAAGTTAATGTTTCTTCATATTTCCTGTATACCCTTTGTCTTAAGCAATAATGTCACAGCTCATTTTATCAGGAGACTTTAGGGAGATTCAGGAGTTATCCGGTGCCAGGTGAAAGAATTCCTCTGATAGGTTTCTCCGTTGCCAGTTTCTAGATACAGATTAATCTGATTCCCCCCTTTTGGAGGTTATTAACAGAGAGATGACCTTTTTTGTTATAGCAGAGTATATTGATCAAGACCAAAGCCACTGAGGTCAGACCACATTTTGAATTAGGGTCCTTGTTTTATTGTATCTTGGGCAAATTAATCTCTTAATCTCTCTGCATGTCGGTTTGCTTCTCTTTAGAAGGGGACAGCTGCAGCATCTCTTTTCGTGCAGCTAGTCTGAGGTTGAATCCGATAGTGTGTTTATAATGTAGGATGAGTCATAGGGACTTCTCCACAGGATTAGTTACTGCTTCTGTCATGGCTGCGACCCCAATCATTCCTGCAAGTGCTCATCTGTTTATAGTACCTTGTCTAATCTGTAGAGGGTGAATACAGAATTTTAAAACGCAATTGTGGGGACGCCTGGGTGGCTCAGTTGGTTGAGCATCTCAGTCATGGCTCAGGTCATGATCTCAGGGTCCTGGGATCGAGTCCTACATCGGGCTCCGGGCTCAGCGGGGAGTCTGCTTCTGTCCCTCTGCCAATCTCTCTGCCCCTCCCCCGCTAAAATAAAGAAATCTCTAAAAAAAAAAATAAAATGCCGTGGTAAAACTCAAGTGTTGGATCTCTATATCCTCATAAATGTATACATGATGAAACTGAGTAATGGATGAGAGGAGATTGGACTGTTGGAGACACAGCAAAAAACATTTACTACATACAAATAGCTATGTCAGTGAGGAAAGAATATTAGTGTATTCGTAGTGAATTGGAACTCAGTCAATTTAATTTACACTAATGGTTTATAATGCATAAGACTGTTTCACTCCATTAAAAAATCACTTTTGAAGTGTTTAAACTTCATTATTATATTTTCACTGCAATACACTAAGAAAATATTTACATATTCATATAGAAATTTAAAAGTTACCTTGAATTGTACCATCTGGAGAGAACCAGTTAAGTGCATGTGTGTGTATGTTCTGTAAACTTTGAAGATAACATTTTGATATACATCCTTTAATATTTTTTTCTATACATCCATAATGATTTGAGGAGATTAGGAGGAGGCCATATGGCTAACAAAGGGAACAGTGTTTAAGGCAGAGAAAACAGTAAGTGCAAAAGCCCTAAATTGGGAACATGCCTAGCATGTTCTAGGAACAGTGAGGTATGGAACGTAGCAGGAGTGGACAGATGAAAAGAAAGTACAAACCAAAAAAAGGGTACCTAGGTAGACGGTAGCTTACATCAGAATGATGGCAGTGGAATTGGGAAAAGTGTGATATATTTGGGGAGAGATGGTTCGATGTATTTTTTTAGGATTTTTTTTTAATTTTTTATTGTTATGTTAATCACCATACATTACGTCATTAGTTTTCGATGTAGTGTTCCATGATTCATTGTTTGTGCATAACACCCAGTGCTCCACGCAGAACGTACCCTTTTTAATACCCATCACCAGGCTAACCCATCCCCCAACCCCCTCCCCTCTAGAACCCTCAGTTTGTTTTTCAGAGTCCATCGTCTCTCATGGTTCGTCTCCCCCTCCAACTTACTCCCCTTCATTCTTCCCCTCCTGCTAACTTCTTCTTCTTCTTTTTTTAACATATATTGCATTATTTGTTTCAGAGGTACAGATCTGTGATTCAACAGTCTTGCACAGTTCACAGCGCTCGCCATAGAACATACCCTCCCTAATGTCTATCACCCAGCCACCCCATCCCTCCCACCCCCCCACCACTCCAGCAACCCTCAGTTTGTTTCCTGAGATTAAGAATGCCTCATATCAGTGAGGTCATATGATACATGTCTTTCTCTGATTGACTTATTTCACTCAGCATAACACACTCCACTTCCATCCACGTCGTTGCAAATGGCAAGATCTCATTCCTTTTGATGGCTGCATAATATTCCATTGTGTATATATACCACATCTTCTTTATCCATTCATTTGTCGATGGACATCTTGGCTCTTTCCACAGTTTGACTATTGTGGACATTGCTGCTATAAACATTGGGGTGCACGTACCCCTTCGGATCCCTACATTTGTATCTTTGTGGTAAATACCCAGTACTGCAATTGCTGGGTCGTAGGGCAGCTCTATTTTCAACTGTTTGAGGAACCTCCATACTGTTTTCCAGAGTGGCTGCACCAGCTTGCATTCCCACCAACAGTGTAGGAGGGTTCCCCTTTCTGCACATCCCCGCCAATATCTGTCATTCCCTGACTTGTTAATTTTAGCCATTCTGACTGGCGTGAAGTGGTATCTCATTGAGGTTTTGATTTGGATTTCCCTGATGCCGAGCGATGTTGAGCACTCTTTTGTGTGTCTATTGGCCATTTGGATGTCTTCTTTGGAAAAATGTCTGTTCATGTCTTCTGCCCATTTCTTGATTGGATTATTTGTTCTTTGGGTGTTGAGTTTGATAAGTTCTTTATAGATTTGGGATACTAGCCCTTTATCTGAGACGTCATTTGCAAATATTTTCTCCCATTCTGTCGGTTGTCTTTTGGTTTTGTGGACTGTTTCTTTTGCTGTGCAAAAGCTTTTTATCTTGATGAAGTCCCAATAGTTCATTTTTGCCCTTGCTTCCCTTGCCTTTGGCGATGTGTCTAGGAAGAAGTTGCTGCGGCTGAGGTCGAAGAGGTTGCTGCTTGTATTCTCCTTTAGGATTTTGATGGACTCCTGTCTCACATTTAGGTCTTTCAACCATTTGGAGTCTATTTTTGTGTGTGGTGTAAGGAAATGGTCCAGTTTCATTCTTCTGCATGTGGCTGTCCAATTTTCCCAACACCATTTGTTGAAGAGACTGTCTTTTTTCCATTGACATTCTTTCCTGCTTTGTCAAAGATGAGTTGACCATAGAGTTGAGGGTTCGTTTCTGGGCTCTCGATTCTGTTCCATTGATCTATGTGTCTGTTTTTGTGCCAGTACCATACTGTCTTGATGATGACGGCTTTGTAATAGAGCTGGAAGTCTGGAATTGTGATGCCGCCGGCTTTAGTTTTCTTTTTCAACCTTCCTCTGGCTATTCGGGGTCTCTTCTGGTTCCATACAAATTTTAGGAATATTTGTTCCATTTCTTTGAAAAAAGTGGATGGTATTTTGATGCGGATTGCATTGAATGTGTAGATTGCTCTAGGTAGCATTGACATCTTCACAATGTTGGTTCTTCCAATCCATGAGCATGGAATGTTTTTCCATTTCTTTGTGTCTTCTTCAATTTCTTTCATGAGTATTTTATAGTTTTCTGAGTACAGATCCTTTGCCTCTTTGGTTAAATTGATTCCTAGGTATCTTATGGTTTTGGGTGCAATTGTAAATGGGATCGACTCCTTGATTTGTCTTTCTTCTGTCTTGTTGGTGTATAGGAATGCCACTGATTTCTGTGCATTGATTTTATATCCTGCTACTTTACTGAATTCCTCTATGAGTTCTAGCAGTGTTGGGGTGGAGTCTTTTGGGTTTTCCACATAAAGTATCATATCATCTGCAAAGAGAGTTTGACTTCCTCTTTGCCGATTTGGATGCCTTTGATTTCTTTTTGTTGTCTGATTGCTGTGGCTAGGACTTCTAACACTATGTTGAATAGCAGTAGTGATAGTGGACATCCCTGCCGCATTCCTGACCTTAGGGGAAAAGCTGAATTGAGAATGATATTCGCTGTAGGTTTTTCATAGATGGCTTTTATGATATTGAGGTATGTACCCTCTATCCCTATTCTCTGAAGAGTTTTGATCAAGAAAGGATGCTGTACTTTGTCACATGCTTTTTCTGCATCTATTGAGAGGATCATATGATTCTTGTTCTTTCTTTTGTTAATGTATTGTATCACGTTGATTGATTTGCGGATGTTGAACCAACCTTGCAGCCCAGGGATAGGTCGTGGTGAATAATCCTTTTAATGTACTGTTGGATCCTATTGGCTAGTATTTTGGTGAGAATTTTTGCATCCGTGTTCATCAAGGATATCGGTCTGTAATTCTCCTTTTTGCTGGGGTCTTTGTCTGGTTTTGGGACCGAGGTAATGCTGGCCTCATAAAATGAATTTGGAAGTTTTCCTTCCATTTCTATTTTTTGGAACAGTTTCAGGAGAATAGGTATTAATTCTTCTTTAAATGTTTGGTAGAATTCCCCTGGGAAGCCATCTGGCCCTGGGTTTTTGTTTGTTGGGAGATTTTTGATGACTGCTTCAATTTCCTTAGTGGTTATAGGTCTGTTTAGGTTTTCTATTTCTTCCTGGTTCAATTTTGGTAGTTGATACATCTCTAGGAATGCACCCATTTCTTCCAGGTTATCTAATTTGCTGGCATAGAGTTGCTCATAATATGTTCTTATACTTGTTTGTATTTCTTTGGTGTTGGTTGTGATCTCTCCTCTTTCATTCAAGATTTTGTTGATTTGGGTCATTTCTCTTTTCTTTTGGTTAAGCCTGGCCAGGGGTTTATCAATCTTGTTAATTCTTTCAAAGAACCAGCTCCTAGTTTCGTTGATCTTTTCTACTGTTCTTTTAGTTTCTAGTTCATTGATTTCTGCTCTGATCTTGATTATTTCTCTTCTCCTGCTGGGTTTAGGCTTTATTTGCTGTTCTTTCTCCAGCTCCTTTAGGTGTAGGGTTAGGTTGTGTATTTGAGACCTTTCTTGTTTCTTGAGAAAGGCTTGTATTGCTATATACTTTCCTCTCAGGACTGCCTTTGCTGTATCCCAAAGATTTTGAACAGTTGTATTTTCATTTTCATTGGTTTCCGTGAATTTTTTTAATTCTTCTTTAATTTCCTGGTTGACCCATTCATTCTTTAGTAGGATGCTCTTTAGCCTTCATGTATTTGAGTTCTTTCCGACTTTCCTCTTGTGATTGAGTTCTAGTTTCAAAGCATTGTGGTCTGAAAATATGCAGGGAATGATCCCAACCTTTACGTACCGGTTGAGACCTGATTTGGGACCTAGGATGTGATCAATTCTGGAGAATGTTCCATGGGCACTAGAGAAGAACGTGTATTCCATTGCCTTGGGATGCAATGTTCTGATGGAATGTCTGTGAAGTCCATTTGGTCCATTGTTTCATTTAAAGTCTTTATTTCCTTGTTGATCTTTTGCTTAGATGATCTGTCCATTTCAGTCGGGGGGTGTTAAAGTCCCCCAGTATTATTGTATTGTTGTCAGTGTGTTTCTTTGCTTTTGTTATTAATTGCCTTATATAATTGACTGCTCCCATGTTAGGGGCGTACACATTTACAGTTGTTAGATCTTCTTGTTGGATAGACGCTTTAAGTAGGATATAGTGTCCTTCTTCATCTCTCATTACAGTCTTTGGTTTAAAATCTAATTTGTCTGATATAAGGATTGCCACCTCAGCTTTCTTTTGGTGTCCAGCAGCATGGTAAGTGGTTTTCCACCCCCTCACTTTCAATCTGGGGGTGTCTTTGGGTCTAAAATGAGTCTCTTGCAGACAGCATATCGATGGGTCTTGATTTTTAATCCAATCTGATAGCCTGTGTCTTTTGATTGGGGCATTTAGCCCATTTACATTCAGGGTAACTATTGAAAGGTATAATTTTAGTGCCATTGTATTGCCTGTAAGGTGACTGTTACTGTATATTCTCTGTGTTCCTTTCTGATCTATGCTGCTTTTAGGCTCTCTCTTTGCTTAGAGGACCCCTTTCAATATTTCTTGAAGGGCTGGTTTCGTGTTTGCAAATTCCTTTAGTTTTTGTTTGTCCTGGAAGCTTTTTATCTCTCCTTCTATTTTCACTGACAGCCTAGCTGGATATAGTATTCTTGGCTGCATATTTTTCTCATTTAGTGATCTGAAGATATCTTGCCAATCCTTTCTGGCCTGCCAGGTCTCTGTGGATAGGTCTGTTGCCAGTCTAATATTTCTACCATTGTAGGTTACATATCTCTTTTCCCGAGCTGCTTTCAGGATTTTCTCTTTGTCTCTGAGACTCGTAAGTTTTACTATTAGATGTCAGGGTGTTGACCTATTTTTATTGATTTTGAGAGGGGTTCTCTGTGCCTCCTGGATTTTGATGCCTGTTTCCTTCTCCACATTAGGGAAGTTCTCTGCTCTTATTTGCTCCAATATACCTTCTGCCCCTCTCTCTCTTTCTTTTTCTTCTGGGATCCCAATTATTCTAATGTTGTTTCATCTTATCATATCGCTTATCTCTCGAATTCTGCCCTCATGGTCCTGTAGTTGTTTATCTCTCTTTTTCTCAGCCTCTTTATTTTCCATCATTTGGTCTTCTATATTGCTGATTCTCTCTTCTGCCTCATTTATCTTAGCAGTTAGTGCCCCCATTTTTGATTGCACCTCATTAATAGCCTTTTTGATTTCGACTTGGTTAGATTTTAGTTCTTTTATTTCTCCAGAAAGGGTTTCTCTAATAACTTCCACACTTTTTTCAAGCCCAGCTAGTATCTTTAAAGTCATGATTCTGAACTCTAGGTCTGACATCATACTAATGTTTGTATTGAGTAGGTACCTGGCAGATGGTACTACCTCTTGTTCTTTTTGCTGAGGTGATTTTTTTCGTCTTGTCATTTTGTCCAGAGAATAGATGAATGAGAGAACAAAATGCTAACAGGTTAAAAACGTCCCCAGCAAATATAGTCTATAGAAATCAGAAAAGACCTGAAACCAGGGGAAAAGAAAGGGAAAGAAAGAAAAGAGAAAGAAAAAGAAAAAGATAAAAACAAAGAAAAACAGAACAAAACAAAAAAACCCAGTATATGACCAAATATGATCAGGCTAGTGCGTAGATCAGTGCCACACACTAGATTTTGTGCGTATTTTGGTCTGTTAGAAGAAAGTGCCTCCTAAAATTTTAAAGAAAGACTCCTATATGTACAAAATAAGGGCTGATACAATGAAGGGATGGAATATGACTGTAAAGATGAAAATTATAAAAGATTTTATAAAAGGATTTGATAAGAGGTTGGTTGAAAAAAGAATATTTAAGAAAAAAAAAAGAAAAAAAAAGGGAGAGAATGTGATCAGGCAGGAGAGTAGAACAAAGACCCATACACTAGTGATCTAGGGTATATTTTGATCTGTTAGAAGAAACTGTATCTCAAAATTTTAAAGAGAGAACAACTTATATATATATATGCCAAAAATAAGGGTAACTACTATGAAGGGATAAAATATGACTCTAAATATAAAAAATAAAAATTTTTTTTTTAAAAAAGGGATTGATAAGATGTTGGTTGAAAAAGAAAAATTAAAAAAAAAACAGTTAAAAAATTAACTTTGAAAAACTAAAGAATCATGGTAAAAAAAAGCCATGAATTCTATGTGCAGTATTCCCCTAGTGCTGGAGTTCTCCCATTCTCCTTGATCGGTAAATTGATCTTGGCTTGCTGGCTGTTCGTGTTGATCTTCTGGGGGAGGGGCCTGTTGCCGTGGTTCCCAAATGTCTTTGCCGGAGGCGGAATTGCCCCACCCCTGTCCGTCCGGGCTAAGCAAGCTGCTGGGGTTTGCTCTCAGGAGCTTCTGTTCCCTGCAAGCTCTCGGTGCAGCTTTGAAGGACCAGGGTGAAAATGGTGGCCTCCCACTCTCTGCCCAGGGGAGCTGAGAACTCGGGGCCCCGCTCCTCAGTGCGCCCCCAGAGAAAAGCAGTCATCACTTCCGTCTCCCCGGTCTCTGGCCGCACTGCGTGCTCACCCGGCCTGTGACCGAGCATGTCTATCTCTGGCACCCGGCCCCGTGTGGAGTCTCCAAACCCAGCAGATCCCTGCGGTGGGTTCCTGCGCCGCTCCTCCCGGGGGAGGGAGGGGAGTCTCCCCGGATCTGCCGCTTGTCGGGTCCCTGCTGGAGGAGCAGTGGCCCGACTGTGCCGCGGATCACAGTTCATGGCCACCCAGAGCTGAGAGCCCGCGCCTCGGCTCCGTCTCTGCAACCGGCTTCCCCGCTCCGATACTCGGGAGCTCTGCCGCACTCAGGCACCCCAGGTCTTTCTGTGACCCCGAGGGTCCTGAGACCACACTGTCCCGCGAGGGTTCCACCCCCCACTTAGCCACTGGAGCGACGTCCCTCAGCGGAGCCGACTTCTAAAAGTTCCGATTTTGTGCTCTGCGGCTCTAGCACTTGCCAGAAGAGGCCGACGGAGGCCCCCTCCCCCACCGTCTATCCTCCCGAATATCGCCTCGGATTCACTTTTCTGCCCGTCCTACCTTTCAGAAAGTTGTTGCTTCTCTGTTCAGAGAGTTGTTGCTACTCTCTTCTTCGATCTCCTGTTGAGTTCGTAGGTGTTCAGAACGGTTTGATCCCTATCCAGCTGAATTCCTGAGACCAGACGAAATCCAGGTCTCCTACTCCTCCACCATCTTGCTCTGCCCCCCGGTTTGATGTATTTTGAAATGATAGACAAAAAGTTTTGTGGGTGAATTCAAAATGAGGCATGCTGAAAGAGAGTAGCCAAGTGTGACTCCAAGTTTGTGTGAGGATCGTCAGAAGACTAGGGCTGGCGTCTGCCAACTTTGGAAAGCATACAGGGGAAGCAGGTTGGGTCAGGATCGGGTGGTATCAAGGGTGCCATTCTGAGACATGGAGTATGTGTGTGTTACCCTAGAATTCAGGGGAGAAATTTAGACTTGAGATAGAAATTTGGGAGTCATCAACACATAGATGATTTTTAAGTTATCAGAATGGAGGAGGTCACCGAGGGAGTGTAGGCAGAAAAAGAGTTTCTGCATCTGAGGTGTGGGGCACTTGGAACTCTCAGAGTTTGGAGACAGGCTGCAGAGTGAGCCAAGGAGGCTGGGAGGGAGTGGTTGGGAAGCTGGGAGAAAACTGAGAAAGCAGGGAATGGAAGTATTTTAAGGAGGGAGTGACAAAGCATGATAAATGCTGTCTGTCATTCCGATTGTCCAACAGAGAATGGACCAGTGGATTCAGCAAGGAGCAAGTCATTTGCTGCCATTCCATTCTGTTAGAAAATTCCTTTTTCAGGTACCTCCTCATTCTCAGCTAATGACCTGCTACTTATTTCAATGTGAAAACAGAAACAGACAGAAGAGGATTTAGGCAATCCCATCTGTGTCTTGGCCCAGAGGGTACCCTCTCTCCTGTTACATGGGGAAACTCTCTGCTCTTGACTGTGGCCAACCTGTCTGCTGGATCAAGAGCCCATCCCCTCCTGACAACCCAGGAACATCACATCAGCAATACTCGCTTCCAGCATTATTGTTTTCTCCATAGTTTAGTATTCTTAGCATACAAATGTCTAGAAATAAGTTTATTGGTTAGGTGAATATGTACTTCTTTTTTTTTAATGAAATGGTTCAATGATTATCATTGTGTACATTCCTAAAATCTTGGATCTTCGGTTATTCTTTTAGTCTCAGAATCCATCCGTGTTGAGGTTTAACATGCTTTTAAACATGGCAAAAAGTACTGTCCTATTTCTGAGTTAGGTCTTAGTATATATACATAACAACAAGTATAGAACACCAGTTTGCAAATTATCACAACTGTCTGGTGATTGACCAAGATTTTGACAGCATAGAGCTGGAGCAGAAGAGCACCGTACGTTTCTAGTTTTGGGGACAGATGCCATAAAGCATTAGCTCTAATTCCACTATAACTTCACCTGGAGGGGCCTGAGCCTCTCTGTTACACAATTCCTTCAGGCAAAGTATCTCGGATATATTTTATGAGGGGCAAAGAGTCTATTTGCAGTTGTAGGCACTGGGCTGGGTAGTAGAGGTAAAACAGTGATTGATATCAGTTTTTTTCCTCAGGTTTAAGCCCATGTAGGGGTATCAACATGCAAACAACTCATTACAGTGCAGTGTGATTATGTCTTTATTTTTTTTAATTTTTTTAAAGATTTCATTTATTTCAGAGAGAGTGAGCACGAGCAGGGGGAGGGGCAGGCAGAGGGAAAGGGAGAAGCAGGCTCCCCGCTGAGCAGGGAGCCCGATGCAGGGCTTGATCCCAGGACCCTGAGATCATGACCTGAACTGAAGGCAGACGCTAAACCAACTGAGCTACACAGGTGCCCCTGATTACTTTTTAATAGGGCATTATGGGAACGGGTAGGAGGGACAGTTAATGCAGCTTAGAAAGTAAGGGAATTTGGTCAAAAGGACACTTACATGTAGGGGGTAAGGCAGATGTTGAAGGAGACAACAGAAAAGGATTTAGGGAAAACCTGAGGTCATATGGATGTAAAGACCCATGGTTCTATTTCTGGACAACAAAGTGAAACAGAAGCAGAAGTTAGAGAAATGGGTGCCTCAGTCTCTTGGGCATCCAACTCTTGATTTTGGCTCGGGTCATGATCTCGGGGTCATGAGATTGAGCCCCACGTCGGGCTCCATACTCATCGCAGAGGCTGCTTGAGGATTCTCTTTGTTCCTCTATTGCCCCCCACCCCCACCCCCGCTCACACTCTCTCTCTTTCTCTGTAGATAATAAATAAAACCTTTAAAAAGAGAGAAAGAGAAATGGGAAGGTAAAATCAACGTTCCAGCTTCATATAAAAAATGAAAACCAAATTAAAGGTAGAGATTGAACACATTGACCTCAGAGGTCACAAAAAAGTTGATTTTTTAAAACCTTGATTACCCTGCATGAAGCACTGTGTGAGAAGTCATCTACTAAGGAATCCCTTCGAAAGACACTGGTTCACCAGAAGGAAATGAAAGTCAAGGGCAAAGGGGGCAAGCCAAACAAGAAGGGAAGCAGACACAACACTCTACTGAGAGGACAGAGAAAGCAAAGCAGAACTTTTTAGCCTTCTCATGGTCAGAGTTCCAAGGTAAAAGCCTTTAAGTCTCAAGATTACACTGTCACTTCTGGCAGTTGCTTAAGCTAAAACTGGCTTTGTCTGCCTGAGGTCCCAACAATGTCCTTAAATGTGAAAGAAATTAGTCCATAACCACAGTATTTAATCCACACAATGTCAAACAATCAAGTCCTTCACTGAATTGAGGGAATGTTTTGGCATCCACAATCCATCCCATCTACAACCACCCCAAGAATTGATTTTGAATCAGAGGTACTTTAGGCAAATAGTGAAATTGTGAACTACGTTTAGTGTTCTGAGCTGTCAAAATGGGATGCGCTGAGGATCTAGTTTTTAGAGCTCTTACAAGGGACAGGGCCAGGCTTGGCAGCCATGTGAAGTCGGCTGCTTGCCCAGAGTGCCCAAGGCTTCACCCTTCTCTGCGCATTTATTTCTCCCTTGGCTTCTGTCTCCTCTCCTCCTGTCAAAACCTTTTTCTTTTCTTCTCCATAGAGGACCTCTTGTCAGCCAATTATATTTTAATTTGATTTCAGATAAGTCTTTAGCACAGGGCTACTTTGCATTTTCAGTTTGAGCATAAATGCTCTTAAGAGAATTTCAGGAATTAGCAAGTAAGAAAACTTTGTTCAGTGAGAGAAAATACTTCCCAGGGTCTCCAAAGATGTGCACCCCATCGATTCCAAATCTAGCTGAATTTAGGAACCCGCCAGTTAAAGTAGTCTCAAAGAAACATGGAATTACTACTCTTTAGCAACGGTGACACCTGTTATTGATAACCTGCCCCAAATCCATTTTCCTTTTCTTGGTAACAGCACCCAATTTTTCCTTTGAAGGATTGTTAATCCCTCCCTCCGTCTCTGTGGTTTGTGTAAGGTTAACTCCAACCCTAGCTCCCAAAATGAGCCTATGATTCCAGCCTCATGAATTTGGGCATCAAATTTCCCTGGACTCAGTGATTAATTCATCATTGGGCAACCAGGGAGAGTCAGGAATGCAGAGGCACATGGACATGGTCTGGAGCAGGACAAGGCAGAGACCATGAAATTCGGGGCTTTGGGACTTTGCCTGGGATTATAGAGGGAAGGAATGTCTCTATTTTCCTGAGTTACTGAGTGGAACACATGATAGAAGGAATTACCTGTCATAAAGAAGAGCAGAATGTCCCAAGATAAAGCCAGGACAGGAAAGTAGATATAAGAAACAGGAGAAAGTGTTTGCAAATCCTCATCTCATTTGAGCCCCTGGTCTTTTCAGTTAATGTGCATGAATACTTCTTAGTCAGTTTCAGCTATGTTATTTACAACTAAATAAAGCATCAGTATATTCCAATTTCTGTCTATTTGATTGGGCTTTTTTTTAAGATTTTATTTACTTGAGAGAGAGATAGCGAGAGAGCACGAGCAGGGGGTTGGGGGTGGAGAGGGAGAAGCTGGCTCCGCCTCAGGCAGGAAGCCCAATGCTGGGCTCGATCCCAGGACCCTGTGACCATGACCTGAGCTGAAGGCAGACGCTTAACTGACTGAGCCATCCAGGCGCCCTGATTAGGCTTCTCGATGAAGCCCTTAATGATGTTCCAACACCAGCTAGAAGAATGCCAGACTGCCGCATTGACTCTTTTTCTATCCTAAAACTTCTTCCCTCTGACCCCCAAAGCCTGATTTATGTTTCATGTTTATTTAACAGACATTTACACAGTCATTATTATTATCCCAACTACTTTACAAATATTAACACTTAATTTGTTTAACAATCCCATGAGGCACTTAGTATTTCCTGCCTAGTTTTGTAGATGAAGACGTTTGGCCAGGAGCACAAAGCTGGGGGTCAGAGGCAGTTTGGGAGCAAGGATTCCACCAGTGAGAGCACCTAATCCCTTTTAAAGCCCTTAGATCAGTGTTCTTCTACTCTACTTCCACATGAGTCTCTAGGGAGTTGTAAAAAAAAAAAATTTTCCCAGGGCTCAGTCCAGAGATTCTGGTTTAATTGGTCTCAACTGGAACCTGGACATTGGTCTTTTTAAAAGCTTTATAGGTGGTTCTACTATGCAGTTCTTACCAAACGACCTATTTACAAAGGACCAACAATTATCTGGTCCCAGGCTCTGAATATCCAAGAAGTAGCTCACTCCAAAGCCTCTTTGACTTCTATATTCTCACTACAAAACAATACTTTTTTTAAATTTTATTTTATTATGTTATGTTAATCACCATGCATTACATCATTAGTTTTTGATGTAGCGTTCCATGATTCATTGTTTGCCTATAACACCCAGTGCTCCATGCAGAACGTGCCCTCTTTAATACCCATCACCAGGCTAACCCATCCGCCCACCCCCCTCCCCTCTAGAACCCTCAGTTTGTTTCTCAGAGTCCATAGTCTCTCATGGTTCATCTCCCCTTTTAAAGATGTATTATGACAATCCCTGGTGATATATAGTATGTTTAAGTTAGAGATGATATTTGCTAAGATTGGAGGTGGGTCTAGGGTTCATGAAACAGTGAATATACCTAATGCATGATATGGATGGCAGCAAGAGTATAGGTATTTCGATTTAAATAATTACAAATGACTCAAATTTAGCTTCTTACTCATGCCAAACTGAGAGTAAAATTGGATTTTTTTTCCATTCATGATTTGTACCATATAGATTTAATAGACGTAAAATACTGTTCATTTGCATATTTTCTGTCTCCAAGGAATATAGACTCTTTCAAACTTGGCCCTCTCCTTTGTATCTCGACTCTCAAATGAGGAAAGAACTATGTATAACTTTCTTTTCCACTTCCTACTCCCTCATTACCATCCTCGGTCTCTGAACTTTTGTCTAGCTTTAAGGGGTCACAGATCCATTAAGCTTTCAGAGACACATATGGGTAAAAGGTTGGCATAAAGTGGTAAAAACCTCAAAAATAATGGAGAAAATATTTTGCTTTTAAATATCTCTGGTTGCATTGCTTCTAATGAATCAATGTCCTTCCTGGCTTGGACTACTTGTGTAGCATATTTAATACTTTCTAGTCCTCCATCCATTGCTGTTTATATGTCTTTAAATGTTACGCTTCCAGTTCAGTGTAATTTCAGAGATCTACGTATACAAGGTAGATCATAAGTACACAGGCCTGCTTGATTTCTAATTTCTCTTTCTTTGGGGGGAAATGAGAAGCTGTTTTCCTGTTATAGAAAAGTATCACTTTTTAAATAATAAGGATTTTAAGGTTTTTTTAATAAAAAACCTTTTTAAATAATAAGGATTCATGTAAGATCAACAACTATATTCATATTTCAGATAAATATGCTAGTGTCTAAATGTTTTAGTTTCTTTTATTGTTTATTGTGTGTTCTTAAATGAGTTTTTTCCGAAGTAGAACCAACAAATTCTTGTAAATTGTTGCTAATTTCACCACACTTTAATATACCCTTCCACGCTTACCCATTCCTGACTTTTTCATAAATCACTTTGCCTTTTTTTTTTCTTCAAGGAATTTATTTATTTATTTGAGAAAGAGAGAGTGAGCACGGGGTTGGGGGGGCAGAGGGAGAGGGAAAAGCAGACTCCCCACTGAGCAGGGAACCCAATGAGGGGCTCAGTCCCAGACCCCGAGATCATGACCTGAGCCGAAGGCAGACACTTAAACAACTGCGCCCAATCATTTTGCCTTTTAAATAAATACATTTCAACATGCAGAAAAACACTGAATTATTGATTAAATTGGTGAACATAGAAAAAAATCTTTCCGTGTTCTCACTGTTGACGGCAAAAATCTATAAGCTTTATTAGTTATTCCCTAATTAGAGAAAGTTCATTAGGGAGGGTTAAGTGACATTCACTCCCTTAAATTAGCAATATGTAAATATAGAATTATTACTTGAGACTTATAACTCATCAGGGGGAAAATGCACTGAGATGTTCTTCAGGTGGTCTAAAGCAATTCAAGGCTTCGTGGATATTTTTGACTTATGGAAGACTGCAAGTACATATTAAAATATACTTTTTATTAAAAGGAAACAGAAAAACTATATTCTTATTTACTGAAGGATATTGCAGTATGAGAAGTAGCATTTGGCAATCTCTTTGACACAGCACCGGATTCTGAATGAATTGCTTGATTGATTGTCGAGGCTTTTGTTGTCTACGTTTAATGAGAGAGAATTTGGGAACTAGTGGTGTTCAATGATTTTCTGATTTACACCACCGGGGGGCACATTCAACAATTAGATTGCCCTCTACCAAGTTGTCTATTCCATAATGACTCATTTCTTGTGCTTCCTCTAAAGAGGTAAAAATTACTCATTTTTTTTAACCTCAGAAATTGCTAGTATTTCTATTGAAAGTTCTATTGACCATCCTAGCAGCCCATTCATTTCTTTCTGAGACTCCCTTGCCTGAGTTTACAAGGCCAATTGGGTCTTGGATTTGTATCCTATATGTGGTAATAAATATAAAGAACGTTAATAATTCTGAAAACAGAACAAGGTGAGAAATGCATCTTCCCAAACATTCTTTTTTGAGTGGGCTAGCCCCAGTCCCAGATTAAACTATAAAACAGATGAAATATGCCATTGTCTCCTTAAAGGAAGGAACCTCTTTGCCTGGCTCCTGTGTCATTCAATAAACATGGGTTGAGTTTTTACTCTGCAAGGCACTGTCCTAAGTGGTTAGCAGGTTAGCAGGCAAAGATGGATGAGTCATTGTCATTACGGCCTGTTCCTCTGTAAACCCAGAGTTTTTCTCTAAGTAGAGTCTCTAAATAGGACGACTGTACACCCCGGTTTGCTCCGAAGTATGCCTTTTTACCTCTTTCATAACAAAATTTATAACTGCCCACTTTATTCTCCATGAATCTGGTTTGATCTGTATGCTAGGTATCTGTTTCCTTTTATCTTTCATGATGTCAGTCACCATCACAAAGAAAATAATGTTGATGTTAAAAAGGACTTAATCTAGGACTCTTTCTTAGGAGGTATTGACTTGTATCCACCAACGAGTTCATGAGTTTTTAAAAATGTGTTTTTTTATTTTGCAATTATTCATACCTACGAAAATTTTGCAAAAGTAGTCTAAAATATTCCTGTTTATCCTTCAACTAGATCCCCCACATGTTAACATTTCATAGACCTGCAGCAAAATGATAGAATGCAGGAAATTAGTATTGCTACAGTACACTTTTCTAATTGTAGAACTTATTCAAATTCTGTCCACTGCCCCACTGATGATCTTTTTCTGGTCCAGGATCCAATAAAAGCCCCACATTGCATTTAGTTACAGTTTCTCCACGGTCTCCCTTAATTCTGGAATGACTGTTCAGTCTTGTCTGTCTTCCAAGAAAGGCGCTTCAAGGTCCTTTACACTTTTGAAGATTATTAGCAAAATTATGTCATAGAGTACCCCTCAGTTTCAGTTTATAGGACTTTTTTTCCATAATTACATTGTGTCATGTATTTTTAGCAATAATATAGAAGCAATATAGAAAGCTCCTTACTTCATCTTAGGCAATAGTCACAGGACTCCTTAAATGATACTACAAAGGCAAATCTCCACTCTTCTATTTTGCAGCAATAGTCCTACCCACATGTTAGATACTTTAAACCTTATGTAATAAAGTCCTTTATAATATTGTACTTCTCTCTCTCACTTTCGTAAATCAAGGATTCGTACTGCCGTCCTAGGAGGAATTTGACTATGAGGACAGTTAATTCACTTACAGTGGAATTTACCTGTGTCAACCACAGTGGTCAGCTCTGATGTTGAAAAACGCTTTACATGATCTACTTTATCTAAAAATCCAAGCTGAACCAGCAACTGAAAAGGGCACTTCCTATATCTAGCCCTCAATACTTATGTGACACTGATGAGTCGATGAAGTGTTAAGTATTAGTAGAAAATGTATTGAGCATTTAGGTCTGCCTAAGGTAAGCGAAAGTGGAGGTTTTTTCAATAGTGTAGCTAAGCAGTAAACATTGCCCTCCTCAAAAAAAGATCAAAAGTACTATTCTTCCCTTAAGGATTTACTCATAGAAGTCCTACTTTTTAGGGTATCCAATTCTTTATGTATATAATGCCTGATATATTGGATTTGTTTATATCTTGGAAAAGATTCGGAAAGACACATATTATCTGCAACTTCCTACTTGTTGACCCAGCAAAGGTTAATTTAGTATAGCTACTATATAGTAAATTAATCTCAGTGCTAAAGTACAAAATTATATATTCAGGTGATGGGGTCAGCTTCCCCTCCCACCCTGCTTCTAAAAGAGCTGTAGCTATTCATTCACAAAATGTGAGAACTTACAAATGTCGTTTAAGTAGCTTCAGTTTGTGAAGTTTTAAAGAGGAAAATGAACAAACATCTTTCATCCAAAGATTCATAGAAAACTATTACGATGAACAAACAGTATTTGTGAAGCTGTGTTTTTTACTGAAGCATAGCTCTGAAAGAAAATATACTTTGTTTACGAAAAAAATACAATGAAAAATTCTACTTCATATATTCTTACAATAGAGCTGCCTCAGTATAACTCAGTCTCCATTTATTGTAAATTAAAAGAGCATGCCGTGCATGCATGTGAGGTTTACTAGGAGACAGAGTTTTCTGTGTGATCATGTAGTCTGTATGGTACTATGGTTCGCCATGCATGCTTACGATGATGGACTGGAAGAAAAAAGAAATTTGCTCACACACTGCCTGAAGACAGTGTTAAGCCTCTTGTAAAATACAAATGTTAAGAATTTTAAAATAAATTTGAAAGCAGTTTTTTTAGATTTTACTAAAATGCAAATAGACAATACTCTTTCTCATTCAACTGAATTTGTACCAAAAGGAACATGAAAATTGGGGCCATATGATCACAGCATGGGATAGTCAGATAATAAAGTAGTAGGAGGTTCTGGCTCATCAGAACTTAATTGTATGTTCTTATGAGTCCCAAGATTAAGAATTTCCTTTCCACATTTTATAATACTTTTTAATTAACTGCAAATCAGATTATTTTTAAATATTTATTTTAAGTCGCCGCATGAGCCTATAGACAAGCATGAGGATGTAGTTATAAATTGACGTGGCTAATGGTGAAAGTTATTACAGGACACACATACATATTTCCTCTTACATTGTGTTAAACATTGTCTCTTTGGTTTCTACTCTCCATGCAGTTTAAAATTAGCACACTACAATAATTGTGAAAACTTCATAGGTTAAATAAATAAAATCTTAAAAAAACTTCATAGGTGATTTAAAGTCTCTCTCATCTTTTGAAATATCGTAATACCACCTTAGACGGTTATGAGATCAAACTCGACATATAAGAAAACATCTCCTGCTTTGCTTCGTACATACTAGAAGTTTCTCTTCTTTTTTAGCTACAGTAGACCCCGTAATAGTTGATCTTCACTGTCTGCTAATAATTTCACTGGATCCAAACTCACATTTCACTAACAGTCTGAAATATCTTTGCCCTTTATCGTTCGAGCTATTTTTTTTTCTTGTTTATTAGAGAGCTCTACAAACTGTTATTCACAAACCATTATTTCTGATGCCATTCTCTGAGGTGTGAGCATCTGCTAGCTGCTAACAGAGGGTGCAGCTGTTGTTCAGCGACTGGCTGTGTTGCGTTGCCAAGCAACTGCTGCAAGCCAAATCCCGGGGCAGGTTGCTCGCCCAGACGCACCTGCCTGTCGACCCAGCTATTTATTTAATTAAAAATCTGTTCCGGCACACCAGCTTGGCCGGAAGGGCGACAGCAGCTATCGATGACAACTATATTAAATGACCTACCTGTATTGTTTCATCGATTTCTTTGGTGCAAAACAAGTGTCTCTGGCCACCCCCACTTACTCTTAATGACTTTGCAAAATTGCGTAAGAGAAAAGTATAGATGGATTCTGTCTGCGTGACAGAGAAACGGAAACCAGTTTGTCAGGCACATCGCTGCATGTAATAAAATGTGCCAAAAATAAAATGTTTCATCGACAGGAAAGCTGCTAACAAGACAACACCACATTTTTAGATGTAGCCCGTCAAAAAGCATTTAAAGGCCGTATTTACTATTAATCGGGAATTTCCAAAGTCATTGTTTTCCTAGGCCCAACTGCTTTCCTTTCTCCTGCCAATTAAAAAAAGAAAAAAAAAATTACCACTTCAGGTGCATTAGAGCTCACTCTTCGACTGGCTTTCTATTTCCATTCTCCTCATTTTCAAAACTGACAGAGGCTCTTTTATGTCAGTCACATGATATTAGAAACAAAACTGTCAAGAATTAATACCAGCCCCTGAAATGGCTTTTAAAAACCAGGGGAAGTCTCAGCAATGCTTATATACATGTCAACTGCGCTCTGTCCTTGGAATCTCATTCCAGCTCCCTGGTCCTCTTAAGAACAACTAGATCCAATAAAGATTTCTAGGGGAAATCTTGATTGTGATTGCCAGACAAAAAAAAAAAAAAATTTTTTTTTTTTTTTTAATATTGGTGAGGTGAAGACTTTAAAGTGGGACTCCCCTAACTGAAGTAATTCTAATTTTTATGGCATCTCTTAAGGTCAAGAAAGGTCTTTATTAAGAATTCAGTGTTTGTTATATCACCAAGAGCGGCATAAATGATTATTAAAAAGCCCAGCCTTCTCTTTGACTGATGTATAAATAACCTGTGTAAAGGAAGCTTGTTCTCAGAAAAGGTTCTGAATAAAATACAAATAATAATAGTTCAATATTAATGGGCACTGACATTTAAAGAATATAAGGAAGTGGGTCTTTTTTTTAAATATTATGTGTTTGATTAAACTGAGAATTTTTTAAAATTGAAATTGGGATAAAAGGCTAAAAACTCTGCCATCATATTAGTGTTCTTCTGGTTTGATGCCTTTTATATCTTGGTTTAGATAACTATAACTCACAGACTTCCATTGTCACTATCTGCTGCTTGCCATACTGCATTTATATTTATATGTTCGTTACTGACGTAGAGGTTATGCTTATTGATTGTGTAGACAATGCTTAACCTTACTAAGTATCTCATATCCATAAAGCCCTCATATTTCACAATATCTACTTCTAATGCAAATGTCAAAGGATTATCTCTATAAACTTACCTGGCTCAATCTTCATTTTATTTCTATAGAGTTGCACCAACCACATGCCCACTTTTGTGGATGCTAGCTAGCATCAACCACGCATATACAATTTTCCATACTTCGCCTTACAGTAATTTGTGCTTTTGTTCTCTTTTCTTTTCCTTCTAATGAAATAATACTTACACTGAATCTTCTATTAGGTGTAATTTGAAGGTCCAAAAGTCATTTTAAATCTAGAACTGTTAAAACTTCTTTCAGTACAGGGTGGTGACTCTTAACAGTACAAAGAAGCAGTATTTAATTAGATATTTTCTTTCTTTTTTAAACCTGAACAGACTGTTACAGGACCATAACTGAGTTTAAGACAATAAATATATGTAAAATGTTGTTCTCATAAAACATTCCCACACGTTAGTTGTTTTTGTTTATGTTTTTGTTTTGCTTCAGTATGCTCCTTCAGAACCTACCCATTCTTCAGAGCCTGACTAAATATCCTCTCCTTTGTCAAGGCACCTTTTTTCAAGCATGTTGTGATTTTTTTCCCTCTGTCCATTATTTAACATTTATTTCTATATGTCTTGAGTCCTTGAACTATTGATTGAAAATTATAGTGTACATTCACCGATTCAACCACTTGTAAGCCAGGGATTATGCTGAAAATAAAAAGATAAATTTCTTCATAACCTGAGAAATTTCAAGACTATAACAGCAGTTCTTTACTAATTGGAGGAGCAGAGAATAGAGATCACAAGAAAAACTGTGAGGAAATAGTATCTTGGTGTCTGGAAGTTGTACTGTGCTAATGATGGTATGTATTTCCAAAAACTGTATTTCTATGAAACAGTTCTTTCTGGGTGATTAAAAAAAAAAAAAAAGTGCCTCAAACTCAAAATCCCCAAACCTGAACATGAAATCTCCCTCTAAACCCACCCCTCCTGTGCTCAGTGAAAATATCACCTTTATACACCTAGATGCTGATTCCAGAAAAATCTGGAAATCTTTGTTACCACTTTTAACCAACAGATAATTATTTATTGAAAAAAAAATGTACGGTCTCTCCTTAACATCTGCTGTCCAAGTTGATCAGTACTACATAATTATAATAATCTCCTAACAGTCTCCCTGTTTCCAATCTCAGCTCCGATCATGGACTCTGCGTTGTTGCTAGGCAGATCTTTCTGAAACACACATCTGGTGAAGTCACTTGCCTGGTTTCTTACTGACTACACAGCAAGTCTATAGCCCCTACCATAGCACACATGAACTTTCTAGAACTGGTCTTCACTTTAAATGTCCAACTCAGAATGACTTCTGTAAAGTTTGACTCCTTTCCTCTTGACATAATTTAGCATTCTCTCCTTTGTGTGTCCCTCAGACCCCATTTATACTCCTGTCCCAGCACCGTCCACGATATTTTTCAAGGGCACTCTCTAAATACTTGTCAACTGCATGGAATGTTGTTACCAACCCAACACTGTGGCAGCTTCATTCTCTTCAGTTCTTGTCTCTTCAGGCCTCTCACTTCAGACTGCATGCTCATAGCGAAAGTAGTTCAAGAGACATGAAGTCTTGCAATAAAAGGGTGGAATAAGTATGTTTTAATATGGAGGGGTAGAAGTAGTAAAAAAGTGGTCCTTGATAAGAATGTTTTGATTACTCTCAGCGTATAAGATAATACTTCTCCGACTCATAACATTATCAGAATATTGGAAAGCTATTTTTTAAAAGCTTTTATTTATTCATTTGAGAGAGAGAGAGGGAGAGGGAGCACAAGTGGGACTAGGGACAGAAGGACAAGCAGACTCCCCGCCGAGCAGGGAACCCGACGGGGATCCTCCGTGCCAGGACCCTGAGACCATGACCTGAGCCGAAGGCAGACGCTTAACCTACTGAGCCACCCAGGCGTCCTGGAAAGCTATTTTAAAAATAAAGATTCCATAGCACCAGTGTGTACCTGCTGAATTAGAATTAAGGAAGCTTCCCTGGTGATTATAACAATCAGCCAGATTTGGACGTCTTTGAAGGAAAAGACCATTATAGAAGAAGAATTAGTGGTTTGTAGGGGTGTACAGATTTGCCTTCTAATCTGTTTCCATGTTCTGGAGCCTGAGATACATAAACATGTATACAAAAGGCAGGATGTGTAAAGTTGAGCTAGATATGGACACTCCTTTAACAGAATTTATAAAAACCTGCATTAACAGGGGAGTAGTCTTTCCAGTGTGAAGAGTATAATTTTATTTTTTTACTGAAGAATAATTGACATACAAGATTGTCTTAGTTTCAGGTGAAAAACATAGGGATTTGGTATTTATACACATTGCAAATTGATCACCACAATAAGCCTAGTTACCCTCTGCCACTATACAAAGTTGTTAGAATATTATTGACTATATTCCCTATGCTGTACATGGTATCCAATGTCTTATTTATTGTATAAGTGAAATTTTGTACCTCATACTCTTCCTCACCCACTTTGACCATCCCACCACCACCCCTACCCTCTGGCAACCATCCATTTGTTCTCTGTATCTATGAGTCTATTTCTATTGTTCATTTGTTTTTTAAATTCCACATGTAAGTGAAATCATATTTGTCTTTCTCTGGCTGACTTACTTCACTTAGTATAATACCCTTTAGATCCATCCTCGTTGAAATGGAAAGATTTCATCTTTTTCTTATGGCTGAGTAATATTCCTGGTGTGGTTGTGTGTGTGTGTGTGTGTGTGTGTGTGTGTGTGTGTGTGTGTGTGTGTGTTTATCACATCTTTTTTATCCATTCGTCTATTGATGAGCATTTAGATTGCTTCCATATCTTGGCTATTGTAAAAAATACTGTGATTAGCAGACGTGCATATGTCTTTTCAAATTCATGTTTTCATTTTCCTTGGTAAATACCAAGACACAGAATTGCTGGATCATATGCTAGATCTAATTTTCATTTCTTTGAGGAATCTCCATACTGTTTTCCACAGTGTTGCACCAGTTTACAATCCCACCAGCAATCACAAGGCTTCCTTTTTCTTTTTTCTTTTTTTTAAGATTTTATTTATTTGACAGAGAGAGAGATAGCAAGAGCAGGAACACAAGCAGGGGGAGTGGGAGATGGAGAAGCAGGCTTCCCGCGGAGCAGGGAGCCCGATGTGGGACTCGATCCCAGGACCCTGGGATCATGACCTGAGCCGAAGGCAGCGGCTTAACGACTGAGCCACCCAGGCGCGCAAGGCTTCCTTTTTCTCCACATCCTCCCCAACACTCTTCTTACTTGTCTTTTTGATAATAGCTCTTCTGACAGGTGTGAGGTGATAGCTTATCGTGGTTTTCATTTGCAGTTCTCTGATGATTAGTGATGTTGAGCTTCTTTTCAGGTGCTTGTTGGTCGTCTGTATATCATCTTTGGAAGAAAATCTATTCAGGTCCTCTGCCCATTTTTATTCAGATTATTTTTTATATTGAGTTTTATGAATTCTTCATATATTTTGGATGCTAACCCCTTATTGACTATATTATTTGTGAATATCTTCTCCCACTCAGTATATAACCTTTTTGTTTTGTTGATGGTTGCCTTTGCTATGTAAAAGCTTTTTATTTTGATATAATCCCAATAGTTTATTTTGCTTTTGTTGTCCTTCCCTGAGAAGATAAATCCAAAAAAATTACTAAGACTGATGTCAAAGAACTTATTACCTATGCTTTCTCCTAGGAATTTTATGGTTTCAGGTCTTATATTTAAGTCTTTAACCCACTTTGAGTTTATTTTCGTAGATGGTGTTAGAAAGTGGTCTTCACTCATGTCCATGTAGCTGTCCAGTTTTCCCAGCACCATTTATTGAGGAGACTGTCTTTTTCCCATTGTATATTCTTGTCCCTTTGTCATAGATTAATTGACCATATAAACATAGATTTATTTCTGGGCTCTTTATTCTCTTGATCCATGTGTCTGCTTTTGTGCTAGTACCATACTGTTTGGGTTGCTATTGCTTTGTAGTATAGTTTGAAATCTGGGATTGTGATATCTCCACCTTTGTTTTTTCTCAAGACTGCTTTGGCTACCACAATATGGTCTCTTGTGATGCCATATAAATTTTAGGAATATTTATTCTAGTTCTGTGAAGAATGCCATTGGTATTTTGATAGTGATTGCACTGAATCTGTAGATTGCTTTAGGTAGTACAGACAGTTTAACAATATTCTTCTAATCCATGAGCATAGTATACCTGTCCATTTATTTGTGTCATCTTCAATTTCTTTATCATTGTCTTACAGTTTTCAGAGTATAGGTCTTTTACCACCTTGGTTAAATTATTCCTAGATATTTTATTCTTTGGATGCAATTGTAAATGAGATTGTTTTCTTAATTTATTTTTTTGATAGCTCATTATTAGGGTAAAAAAAAACAAGACATTTCTGTATATTGATTTTGTATTGTGCAACTTTACTGAATTCATTTGTTAGTTCTAATAGTTTTTGGTGGAGACTGTTAACCTGAAACTAAAAAGTAGCCATGAGAGGCAAGCAGATATTTATTTGGGATCAGTGAATTGCCCTTTGGGGAGTACAGATTCAAATTGAAACCCAAATAGTGCCCTGCTTCTATGATGAAAGCAAGGGATTTTTAGGTGGAAAAGAAAAGTAGGCAATTCCATGAGTTGAAGAAAAAAAAGGGGGGAAAATTTTCTGTGGATGTTAACAAGCTAAACTCTTCGAGTTATACATTGATTGGCTTCTGATTCTATCTTCAGAAAGTCCACAGCCATCAGTCTTGTAATCAGGACAC
Organism: Callorhinus ursinus; assembly: GCF_003265705.2. Lineage (NCBI taxonomy): Eukaryota > Metazoa > Chordata > Mammalia > Carnivora > Otariidae > Callorhinus > Callorhinus ursinus. Next base: position 10,943,333 of record NW_027397074.1, on the reverse strand, counting down.
CTGTTCCTCTACTACCTTCTCAAGCAATCACTTAAAACAGTTGCCATTTTGTCCAGTTTAAAGGTTTGGGCACTGTTCAAAGAAGGGTAAGGCAGTTTCTCTGCACTGTCTATTTTGGTTCTATTTTAAAACGGCTCCAGTCGTGTCAGTTCTTCACATTTCCCTCATTTGATCTCAATCTCTAAAAGTATCCCTGATCAACCATTAGAAGGCTCCATTGATCAATCATTGGAAAGAATTGCTGTTAGATTATTAGAAAGCTATGCCAGCCAGCAATCAAACAGTATTGATCCCTCATTGCCAGGAAGGCTCATTCCTGTTATGTCATGAAGGAAGGAAAATGATTTCTTTAGGAGCCATAGGCTACATATGAGCAACAAGAGCGCCAGAGCAGAGAAAGGCTTTACTGTCAAGTTCCTTTAAGGCCAAATGTGTTCCGTAATTTCGGGAGCTTCTTCCTGTGATGTCTCATAAGCCTTAGAAATCATTTCAAAATGCTGAGTGACCATTATTTGGGTGATTTCTTTATAACATTCGGCTATACAAAGGAGACCAAGTTTTACAATGACAAAAATTTGAATAATAATAAAATGCTGAGTCCAAATTGGAAGATTGACTTGTACCAGGAAGCAATTCCTGAGGGTAGCCAGCTAAAAAAATCAAAGAACCATGGAGTGTAAGTGGGCACTGCATTTAAGCATCAGGTTTGTGCCTGGATTTTATCTAGTTTGGTTTCTGCTTTGCCAGAGGTGTTTACCCAAGTACAGTAAGAGGTGTTTATTACAGATCAAACCCCACCCTCTTCAGCTAGGAGGTAATAAAAAACAAGTCTGTTATCTAATATTACTCTTACAAGGAAATCCAGAAATCTGGGCAGCTATTACTTTAGCAAGAGTTAACAGTATCCCCCAAGCTTTTAGATAGATTTCTGATCATGTATTTGTTTATGGCAGTGCCTCCCCAGGGAAAAATTAATCCTCCCAACCTGGCACCTGCACTGGGATTAATACCGCCAAGCATTGAACTGTCTTATGCAGCCAGTGTTACACTTTAGTCTGTGAAGTAAATTTAAAGGTGATGCCTAATGCTGAGTTTCTGGTTGATTATATACAATGAAATGGACATAACCAATTAACACGACTAATATGAAGTGCACAATGACTTTCAGTTTGGTAGGGATTTAAACACTGTGTTCCGCACAGGTCTTTTTGCCAAATACAAGTGAAAACAAACCCTAATGAGGCAATCTATGGGGTCATTAGAATGAAAAAGATCAAGGGTTTGAAGAGTCTGAAAAATTGAGAAGCTTATCTGTAAAGAATGATTAAACTGGTAGAAATCATGTAGCCTTTAAATTTTTCTGTTTACAAATATCATCCTTCAAATCTTTGGTTTGAGTGGTCAGGCAAGGAATCCTAGGAAGAGTTCAAGTGAGCCTCCCTCTATATGAAGGCTCAACAATTAACACAGGAAGTTAAGGGAGGAGTGGCACAAAGAGTGGTAATTAGATGTTCTAAAGAACCCCCTGATTCATGTACAAAGTAAGGCCTCCAATGATTGATCCAACAATTTAAGTTTCCTCCATATGCAAGGGATTATGATATGCAGATGGTGGAATCACCCATCCAGGCAAAGATAAAAAGGTAAAAGGGGAACAAATTATTACAGCTAAGGTTTGACTTCCTTTTATTGTTCAAGAGAGGATCAGTACTCTGGGGCAAGCCAGGGTCACCTGGGTGGCATAGTCAGTTAAGCGTCCAACTCTTTGTTTCGGCTAAGGTTGTGATCTCTGGGTCATGAGATTGAGCCCCAGCTCAGGCTCCATGCTCAGTGTGAAGTCTACTTGGGTTTCTCCCTCTCCCTCTGCCCCCCCCTGCCCCCCAAAATAAATAAATAAATCTTTAAAAACAATATTCTGGGGCAGGCCAGAGAAATGTGGAGTTACCAATTTAGGAAGTTCATCGGTGTTGTAAAGTAGATCAATGTGAGAAGAATTAAGAGCAGAGTCAGAACAGCATACATGAGGGTACAGGCCTGGTTCAGAATATTGCGTTAGCTATCCATATCAGATGTTGTCTGTTTCATTTTCTTAGTTTGATTTGGAGATCCCCACTGTTTGTACAGGGCCATATGTCAGGTAGATATTTCTTTAGCTGTGAGATGTGTACTCAAGGCTCAATTTCCTGATGTTTGACTGCCATCTGGATAGTGAGGAAGACCTGGTATAGACTCTCCAGGGAGATTTAAGGGCAATCTTTGTTCTAACTGATTTCAAATCAGAAAGGTGGAAGAAAATTGGAAACATTATTTTGGAAAGTCATAGCCCAATATTTAAGGAAACTAGAAAAATTTAAGATCCAGTCCAACTTACAGGAATATAACAAAACCTCAGAGAAAACCTATAGGGACTACAATCTAAGATAGGCAAAAGTGTAAATAAAATTTTTCTATAATTACCCCCATGTAAAATAAAAGATAACAAAAATAATTTGTTTCTTTTAAGCTTGGCCTGATTATATAAAAGCAGCAGGAATAGGAACAGACTAAACTCTTTTTAAGATTATTTTGTTGACTTCTCCGGGAAGATGGCAGAGGATGAAGACCCTAAGCTCACCTTGTCCCATGGATAAAACTAGGTCACACCTACATCAGCATAAGTAACCCAAAGACTGGCAAAACAGACTCGCTATGGCTAAATGTAGACATAAGGCCTCATTGAAGAGGGTAGGAAGAATGGAGATGTGGCTGGAGATAAACAAACTAAGTGGAGCCATGGGACTGTCTGCAGGAGAGAGGGACTCTGCAGGCTCAGGAAGAAAGCCAACCCTCATAGCCAGCACCCCAGGCACAAGGAATCTGCATGGGGAGGATGAATACTGGTAACATTTGGCTCTGAAAACCAGAGGGGATGAATTTCATAAGTTCTTAAAATCAGCAGGCCTTAAAACCTAGGGCGATATGAAACTGAGTCCCCATCCTTAAAGAGACAGCACAAGAAACAGCCCTACAGAGATACAGCATAAAAGCACATTTTGAAAAATGCCTAGGTATAGGGTAGGGAAGTGTTCTATTAACTTCAGAACGTGTATGAGAGGGGCAGGGATCACTGGGAGATTTCTCCAGGAACAAAGGAGCTGGCAGGTGCCATTTCCCACTCCAACCCCCGACCTAGACACAAAGTCACCTGTGGGAACCAGTGTAGCACCAGTACTTGTTCCCTACCTTGGAAACATAAGCACACCCTGTCCCAGCACTCATCTGCAGAGTGCTCCGCTTGAACCCAGCCTGCCTCAGTCCCCAGCAGTTGCAGGTCCCCTCCCACAGTGGACAGGTGCAGACCTTGCTGGCCCTATGCACTGTACCTCACGTTCTGTGCATCTGCTCCTTCCAATATACCCTTGGCCAGAGCCCTTTCCAAAGTGGTACCGCAAGCCTGGCAGTGTGCAAGAAACCCCACCAGAGGCCAGTATCACTCCAAAATGATTTCTGCCCCAAGGAAAGGGAAAGATAACCACATACACAAGTCAAACTGTGGCCCCAGCAGTGGGCTAGGGGAAGACAGCTAGCTGGTCTGACATCAGGCCCTATCAGGTTTTAAGCCCTGCTGATTTTAAGAACTTATGAAATTCATCCCCTCTGGTTTTCAGAGCCAAACATTACTAGTAAATACTTCTCAGGGGACAACACAGGGAAAGCACCCTAAAGATCAGTGCTACTGCATCTCTGGAAAACACCTAGTCTGACTCACCTCAAGCCCAGGGCAGCCCCAGACTGGCCCACTCACAACACAGGAACCAGACCCTACCCACAACAACCAAAGAGCGCCATTGTAGATGACTGAAGGAAAAAGCATCTCAGCCATGAGAGCAGAGTGTACACAACACATTTAGGAGATGCCCCTGAAGTGCCAGGTTCTGATGAAGAGGCAACACTGCACTGCAGAGCTTACAGGACCTCTTCTTCATAAGGCTACTACTTTCAAGAGCAGGAGATGTAGCTGACTTTCCTAACACATAGAAGCAGAGAGAGTTGGACAAAGTGAGGAGACAGAGGAATATGCACCAAATGAAAGAACAAGACAAAAATCACAGCAAGAGACCTAAACAAAATGGAGATAAGTAATATGCCTGACAGAGAATTTAAAGTAATAGTCATGAAGGTACTCATTGGACTTAACAAAAGAGTAGAGATCTTTGCTGATACCCTCAACAAAAGGATAGAAAACATAAACCAGGACCAGTCAGAGATGAACTTAGTAAATGAAATTTAAAAGACAGTTGATGAAATAAATAGTGGACGAAAGGAAACAGAACAGGTCGGTGACCTGGAAGACAGAGTAATGGAAAGCAATCAAGCTGAACAAGAGAGAGGGGGAAGAAATGAAAGCAAACTTAGGGAAATAAGCAGCACCATCAAGCATAAAACATTCACATTATAGGGGTCCCAGAGGGAGAAGCAAGAGTAAAGGGGCAGAAAATTTATTTGAGGAAATAGTAGATGAAAACCTTCCAAATCTGGAGGAGACAGACATCTACATCTAGGAGGTACAGAGAGCCCCTAACAAAAGCAACCCAAGGAGATTCACATCAAGTTACATAGTAATTAAAATGGCAAAAAGTAGTGATAAAGGAGAGAATTTTAGAAGCAGCAAAAACCAAAACAAAACAGAAACACAAAATAACTAAGCCTAGTAACATAGAAGGGAAACTCCATAAGGCTATTTTTCAGCAGAAACTGCAGGTAGAAGGCAGAGGCATGATATATTCAAAGTGTTGAAAGAAAAAAAACCTGCAACCAAGAATACTCTATCCAGCAAGGCTATCATACAGAAGAGAAGAGGAGATAGTTTCCCAGAGAAACAAAAGTTAAAGGAATTCATCAACACAAAACCAGCTCTAGAAGAAATGTTAGAGGGGACTCTTGCTGTGGAAATGAAAGACTGTAAGTAGAAGAAAGAAAAGTAGGAAACACAACAGCAGTAAAAATAAATATATCTATAAAACTCAGTCAAGGGATTCACAAAATAAAAGGATGTAAATAAAGTGTGACACCATATACCTAAAACACGGGGGTGGGGAAAACAGGAGTAAAGAATGAGTTCAAACTTAGGTGACCATCAACTTAATATAGACTGTATTATGTAGGAGATGTTATATACAAGCATAATGGTAGCCACAAACCAAAAGCCAGTAATACGTAGGCAAACAAACAAAACAAAACCAAGGAATCCAAGTATATTACCAAAGAAAGCTAGAAAACCATTAGAGAAGAGTGCAAGAGAAGAAAGGAACAGAGAAGAAATACAGAAATAACCATAAAACAAGTAACAAAATGGCAATAAGGATATACCTAGCAATAATTTGAAAGTTAATGGACTAAGCACTCCAATCAGAAGACATAGGATGGTAGAATGGTTAAAAAAGTAAACCCAGCTATATGCTGCCTAAAAAAGATTTATTTCAGACCTAAAGATACATGCAGATTGACAGTGAAAGGATGGAAAAGCATTTGCCATGCAAATGGAAGTGAAAAGAAAGCCAGTATAGCAGTGCTTATATCAGACAAAATAGACTTTAAACAAGGACTGCAACAAGAGACAAAGAAAGACACTATATAATCATAAAAGGAACAATCCAACACAAAGATATAATAATCAAATATTTTTGCACCCAACTTGGGAGCACCCAAATATGTAAAACAGTTAGTAACATAAAGGAAGTAATTGATAGGAATATGGTAATAGTAGGGGACTTTAACACCCCACTTACATCAAAGTCTAGATCATCCAAACAGAAAATTAACAAGGAAAGAGTGGCTTTGAATGACACATTGGACCAGATGGATTTAACAGATATATTCAAATCATTCCATCCTAAAACAGCAGAATACACATTATTTTCAAGTGCACGTGGAACATTCATCAGAAGAGATCACATATTAGGCCACAAAACAACTCTCAACAAATTCAAAAAGATTGAAGTCATACCATGCATCTTTTCCAACCACAACACCATGAAACTAGAAATCAACTATAAGAAAAAATATTGAAAGAATGCAAATACATGGAAGCTAAATCACATGCTATTAACAATGAATGGGTCAATCAAGTAATCAATGAGAAAATAAGTTCATGGACACAAATGAAAATACAACATTCCAAAATCTTTAGGATGCAGCAAACATGTTCTAAGAAGTTTGTAGCAATACAGCCATCCCTGAAGAAGCCAGAAAAATCTCAAACAACCTAACCTTACATCGAATGGAGTTAGAAAAAGAATAAGCAAAACCCAAAACCAGTAGAAGGAAAGAAATAATAAAGATTAGAGCAGAAATAAATAAAATAGAAACTAAGAAAACAGTAGACAGATCAAAGAAACCAGGAACTGGTTCTTGGAAATGATCAACAAAATTTATAAATGTTTAGCCAGGCTCCTAAAAAAGAGGTTTCAAATAAATAAAACAGAAATAAAAGAAGAGAAATAAGAATTAGCACCAAAGAAATACAAATAATTATAAAACAGTATTATGAAAAGGTATATGCCAACGAACTGGACAACTTAGAAGAAATGGATAAATTTCTGGAAACATACAACCTCCCAAAACAAATCAGGAAGAAATAAAAAATTTGAACAGAACAATTACTAACAATGAAATTCAATCAGTAATCAAAAAACTCCCAATGAGCAAAAGTCCAGGATTAGATGGCTTCACAAATGAACTCTACCAAACATTTAAAGAAGAGTTCATACCTATTCTTCTCAAACTATTCCAAAAAATAGAAGAGGAAGGAATGCTTCCAGATTGATTTTATGAGGCCAGTATTACCTTGATACCAAAACCAGATAAAGACACTACCACAGAAGAGAACTACAGGTCAATATCTCTGAGGAACATAGATGCAAAAATCCTTATTTAACGTTAGCAAACCGAATCCAGCAATATGTTAAGAAAATCATTCACCACGATTAAATAGGATTTATTTCTGAGACACAAGAATGGTTCGATATTGGCAAATCAATCAACAAGATACACCACATCAATAAGAGAAAGCATAAATACCATATGATTATATCATATGCAGAAAAGTATTTGACAATACCATCCATTTATGAGAAAAATCCTCAACAAAGTAGGTTTAGGGGAAACATACCTCAGCATGATAAAGGTTGTGTATAAAAACCCCACAGTTAATATCAGACTTAATGTTAAAAAAAAAAAAAGAGGGCTTTTCCTCTAAGGTCAGGACAAGACAATAATGTCCACTCTCACCACTTTTATTCAATATAATACTAGAATTCCTAAGCCGTAGCAGTCAGACAAGAAAAAGATATAAAAGACACCCAAATTGGTAAGGGGAAAGTAAAGCTTTTCTGTTTGCAGATGTCATGATACTATACCTAGAAAACCCTAAAGAATCCACCAAAAAACTACTAGAACTGAAAAATTAGTTCTGTAAGGTTGCAGAACAAAATCAATACAAAGAAATATATTTGTATGCAAATCAATATAAAGAAATCTGTTGCATTTCTTTACACTAATAATGAAAAAGCAGAAAGAGAAATTAAGAAAACGATCCCGTTACAACTGCACCAAAAATAGTGAAAATACCTAGGAACGAACTTAACCAAGGAGACAAAAGGCCTGTACTCTGAAAACTATAAATCATTGACAAAATAAATTGAAGACAACACAAACAAATGGAAAAATAATCCATGCTTGTGAAATGGGAGAACAAATATTTTTTAAACGTCCATACTACCAAAAACAATCTACAGATTTAATGAAATCCCTATCAAAATAACAAAAGCATTTTTAACAGAATTAGAGCAAATAATCCTAAGATTTGTATGGAACCACAAAAGACCCTGAATAGCCAAAGTAATCTTGGAAAAAGAAGAACAAAACTAGAGACATCACAATCCCAGATTTCAAGATATATTATATAACTGTAATAATCAAATCAGTATGATACTGGCACAAAAATAGACACACAGATCAATAGAACAGAATGGAGAGCCTGTAAATCAAACCACGATTATATGGTCAATTAATCTTTCACAAAAGAAGCAACAATATGCAACAGTCTCTTCAACAAATGGTGTTGGGAAAACTGGACAGCTACATGCAAAGAATGAAAGTAGAAAACTTTCTTACACCGTACACAGAAATAAACTCCAAATGGATTAAGGACCTAAATGTGAGACCTAAAACCATAAAAATTTCTAGAAGAAAAGTTACAGGCACTAATTTCTCTAACATTGGCCATAGCAACATTTTTCTGGATTTGTCTCCTGAGGCTAGGGAAACAAAAGCAGAAATAAACTATTGGGACTACATCAAAATAAAAAACTCTGCACAGCAGAGGAAACAATCAACAAAATTAAAGACAACCTGGTGAATGGCAAAAGATATTTGCAAATGTCATATCTGATGAAGGATTAGTATCCAAAATATATAAAGAGGGGCGCCTGGTGGCTCAGTTGGTTGGGTGACTGCCTTTGGCTCAGGTCGTGATCCTGGGGTCCTGGGATCGAGCCCTGTATCGGGCTCCCTGCTCAGCGGAGGGCCTGCTTCTCCCTCTTCTGCTCCCCCTGCTTGTGCTCTCTTTCTCTCTCTCTCTCTCTCTCTCTCTCTCTCTGTCAAACAAATAAAATCTTAACAAAACAAAAAACAAAAGTATATAAAGAACTTCTATAACTCGACACAAGAAAGATAAATAATCCAATTTAAAAAATGGACAGAAAACATGAGTATTTTTCCAGACAAGACATACAGATGGCCAACAGACACATGAAAATATGGTCAACATCACTAATTATCAGGGAAACGAAAATCAAAACCACAATGAGATATCACCATACAATTGGCAGAATAGCTATTATCAAAAAACAAAGGAATAAGTGTTGGGGAGGATGTGGAGAAAAGGGAACTCTTGTGCACTATTGATGGGAATAAAAACTGGTGTAGCTACTGTGGAAAACAGTATAGAGGCTCCTCAAAAAAAATTAGAATTACCATATGATTCAGTAATCACACTACTGGGTGTTTACCCAAGGAATATAAAAACACAAATTCAAAAAGATATATGCACCCCAGTGTGTTCATTGTAGCATTATTTACAGTAGCCAAATTATGGAAACAGCCCAGGTGTAAATCAATAAATGAATGGGTAAAGAAGAAGTGATATATCTCACATACATACAGACATACATACAATGGAATATTGTTCAGCTATAAAAAAGAATAACATCTTTCCATTTGCAACAACATGGATGGATCTTGAGAGGGTAATGCTAAGCAAAATAAATAAATCAGAGAAAGACAAATTCTGTATGATTTCACTCGTATGTAGAATTTAAGAAACAAAACAAAGAAAGAAACAAAAAAGACAAACCAAGAAGATTCTTTTTTTTTTTTTTTTAAGAAGCAGATTCTTAACTATAGAGAACTGATAGTTACCAGAAGGGAGGTAGTAGGGGGATGGCTGAAATAGGTGATGGGTATTAAAGAGTACACTTACCATGATAAGCACTGAATAATGTATAGAATTGTTGAATCACTATATTGTACACCTGTACTGTATATTATTTATACTGGAATTAAAATTTAAAAAATAAACAGAAATGCAAACTTTATAAGCAAGGTAGTAGGCTGATTTTTCCAAGCAGTTCCTTAAAGCTGTCTGTCAGATCTAAGTCTGTATATATCCGTCAAACATGACATTTCAGTCAAAGTCTTGGCAAGGTAGCCAATTTTTTAAAATTTTGTCCTGCAATGAGGAGAATGGATTCTTACTGAATTTATGTAAATAACTAATAATATTGTCTGGATTCTGAAGGGATCAGGTAGGAAGAAAAAAGATAAACGTTTCATTTTTGCTTACAAAAGTATATTTTGCCAAATTGTTGACAGCTTAAAAAAAAGATTTTCTAAAATGTGGAAAGATAAAAGATTCGAAATCAGTGATACTTCAGGCAAAAATTCACTAAAAGCATAACCGTATTAGTTCATTCAGTCCAAGGTAATTAATACTTATTCTGCTTGGGACCAGTTTTGCCATGATTTCTGTGGATCCTGCATGATGATTGACAGTGACAGTTTTAAGAAATTTGTAAGGTTTTCATCATAGCTTGTATAATTTGTCCAGAGAGGTAGGTGCCATGATTATTCAGGATTGTGGAAGGTATGCCCCAAGTGGGAAACAGATTTTACGGTAACCTATAGTTCCTGGCAATTGAAAGAAGTCCAGGTGCAGGTGTTCAAAAAGTCTAGTGGAAGGACATCTGAGATCTCTGGGGACCAAAATAATTCTCCTTAAAGGCACTAAGGTGGCTAAAGGAATGCAAAAACTAAAAATGGGGTGTGCCAGGGAACCGGGAAGGACCAAGTGGCTGTCTTGTGTTTCCTCCAGCTCCAACTATTCATTTAATTTATAACCATTTTTTACCCATCTTAATTTCTCTAATGCAGACTGTTGCCATGATATAGGGACATCAGGATAGCAAAAGTCGGATAATGAGGGGTCATTAATTTTGGAGAAGTAGAATGGATTTTGCCCACATCTGCCACACTGTTTATAGATTTTTATCGTCCATTGTTAAAGATACAATGAGAATTCATTGACATGGAAATGAAAACAATTTAGTTATTTTTGCGACACAGTATTTTAAGGTAACTTGCAGTATGAGTGACAAGTTCACTTTGGGAAGCTTGTTAAAATATTAAAAGTTTTAAAACACTTGGTCAAACAGGATCATAGGCCACTGTGAAACAACACTCAGTTACTCCTTCAGCCATGGTGATAAAGACGGCATTCTTTACAAGTCCTGAGGGGTAACGAGTTACAGGAACCGTAGCTCTTTCAGTAGGAAAGACTGGGGTTAGAGTAATCCAAAGAACTATAAAGCCACTTTTAAGGAAGAATCTTTTACATTCTTTTATCACGAGCAGACCAAGGGCACAGGAAACTGTCCTTTTCAGAGACGGCAGGCCAAATTAGAGTTTCACACCAGTGTACTTTTGATATTAAAACTCATTCTTAAATAAACTTTAATCCTAGCCAATTTGAACAAACATTAAAATTCCTTTTTAAAGCTTCTTTTTCCACAAACCTGCAACTTTTTTTATGTTCACATTTTTTCCTAGTTTTCTCTCTTTAAATAACTGACTTTATTTTAGGCCAAAATTTACCTTCTTTTCCTTCAAAAAAATACATTTCCATTGCTCGTATATTCTCTTACCAAAAGCACACATCTTATTTTTTTTGTGTACAGAGATGTTTCCTTTAATATTTCTAGTAGTTTTAATTACATTTATTAGAATTCTTAACTTTTAGAAGACTTAATTCCTAGCAAAAACTGAGAAGTTAGGAATTATGAATTGTGTGTTAGACCACCATTCTTTAGATTTATGAATACACTTCATAATTTGTAGAAAAACGATCTTTATCATAGTATAGTCTTTCAGTAAAGTACAAAACATGTTTAACAGACCTAAATTTATCTTTAGTTTTCCTGTAACAAAGATGCCAAAAGCAGGCAAATGTATGTTTAATAGTTAATATTTAATATTTTATCTTAGTTAGAAATGATCTAGCTATTTAAATTACTGTTATTTAATGTAACTTAGCAAATGTCCAAAGTTTTAAGTTACAAGAAAGATTTTGGGAGCGATCTTTAAGTAAAAGTTTCATCAAACCAAGTTATTGTTGACAAATTTTGTAACAGGTAATACAAATTTATTTTCAGTAAATCTAGGTCGAATAAGTTTTATATTTAATGCTGATACTTCTAAAGACAAGTTTATTTCAATTAACCTGACATACTTAAATTAGATTTAATACTGAATATTTTTCCAGATTACATGAACTTGAAGAACACTTTGGACTAATTTTTTTTTTCCCTGAGAATTAAGTATGTCCAAACCTTACAAAAGTTTGCCTTTAATCAATTAAATTTTAATATTCATGCATCTGGGACACACACAAACATACAGACAAACTGGACAAATATTTTAGAAGATACTTCAGAGGGTTTTTTCCCCCTAAATTTCAAATGACCTTTTCTCCCCTTTTGTTCTCCATTTGATAAGAATTCCCTGAAGATTGTACTTTAAAGAAATTATTTGGATGCTAGTGAACATTTTTGTCTTAAAGTTACAGGGACAAGCCTCTGATACATGCTTATACAGGAGGCTCTGAAAGTCAGCTTTCATTTTGGCCAAATTTTTTATTACGGAGTTATTAAATTTTCCAAATATCTTGTCAGGTTTCAGCCAGGAAAAACAGCAAATATTTCTGACAGTGTTGAATAATCCCATTAATTTTTTTTAAAGATTATATTTATTTGGGAGAGAGAGAGAGAGAGAGAGAGAGTGGGGTGAGGGGCAGAGGGAGAAGCAGACTCCCCACTGAGCAGGGAATCCAAAGCAGGGCTCAATCCCTGGACTCCGGGATCATGACCTGAGTGCAAGGCAGATGCTAAACAACTGAGCCACCCAGGTGCCCCTCCCATTAATTTTAATTTTAGTCTCTCTTTGGGTTATTTTAGGGAATGGCCATTTATGAGAACATCGTTCAGAATCTCCTCAACTCTAGGAGGGGTCCGTGTGGGGGCTCTCCTTTGAAGGTAGATACAGAAGTATCTATATGGTCATTAATTTGGCAGTCTCTGTTTCCAGGTGCCTTCTTGTAGACACCTCTTATATCTTTAATATCTCATTAGCTTTTTGCAACAAAACTTTTAATAAAGCTATTTTGGAATTTTGAAGATTGTGTTTTTAAGTGTACTTCCTATTTCATTTTACCTAAATCCATGTTCTTCATAATGGTCATAGTTATTCTAGGTTGTAATTCTCCTGAGGGCTGACAGCAATTTGGTGGGACCCTAGCTACAAATTAAATTTAATCCACAATTTTGTTCAGCCATATCTTGCCACAAAGGTAAGGTATTAACCCACATTTCCGTCCAATCATAGGATTCCAAGTTACTAAGCCAAATTCTCAGGACACAGAATGAAATGATGAAACTGTCATTTTATAGATAATTACAGCGTTCTGAAACTGTAGTTCTCTAGGCAAGTGTGTTGGAAAACGGCACTCAACTTCTTAGAATTAAAGATCTCATTTGAAATCTGTAGTCTTTCAAGTCAAGTGCACAATAAGACAAGTTATGGAGGCTCAGAGGAGCCCCAGAGTGGCCTCGGCAGTTTTAAATCATCATTACTAATTTCAGTCCTTTCAGATAAAAATTTACAGGAAGAGGGGCCACAATTTCTGAACATAAATTCAGCTGAAGTTTGCAAAGGAGGAATTTCTTAGGTATTTTTAGAAACTTAAAGTCTCCTCTTGAAGAAAAGTGGGCAATTAATAGGGGAATCTCTACCAAGGAGAGCTATTCCAGATTAACCCAGATATTTACCACATAGGAGAACACTTCCAGACAGCCATGGTGATGAACCAGCAGAGACCCGTGTCTCCTTGGGTGATTATACCCACATTGGAGTATTGTATCCAGAATAAAAGAAAAGGGGGGGGGGGTGCTGTAACTTCTACCAACCAAAAGGAAGAAGGTCAGAAGCCTGAGAAAATTCACAATAGGAGTTAGTCATCTGTAGAAGCGACTGAGCATAAGGGGCTCGCTGTACGTACCATACCCATTTCTAGAAGACACCATTCCATGAAGGTGAGGTCGCTTCCAACATCAGATAGGTTCACCTGAAACTAAAGAGCCACAATCAAAGACAAACCTACATTTATTTGGGATAAAAGAATTGCAATTCAGGAAGCCTGGATTCAGTAGAAACCCAACTACTGTCCCACTTGTGAGGAGAAAGTAAAAGGTTTTTATGAGGAAAAGGAAGCAGGGGAAATTACAAGAGTTGACGAAAAAGTTTTCTATGGGTGTTAACAAGCTAAACGACTCAAGAGTTATACATGGATTAAATACTGATTCAATCTCCAGAGAGTCCACAGCCATCAGTCTTGGGATCAGAGTATACATTTCCCCACTGACTTCTCAAGCAGTTGGTTAAACGACTGCCGTTTTGCCCAGTCCAAAGGTTTTGGCCTGGTTCAAAGATAGCGAAGGCAGTTTCTCGAGAGTGGTTGCTCCAGCTCTCTTTTAAAATGGTTGCAGTCATGTCAATTCATCAGAAGGCTTTAGGATTTCTACATAGAGCGTTTTGTCATCAACAAATAGTGACAGCTTTGTTTATTCCTTTCTGATTTGGATGTCTTTTATTTTTCTTGACTAATTTTCTTGACTCTGACTAGGAATTCCAATGTTAAGTGAATAAAAGTAGATGGCAGCCATCCTTGTTCTTCATCTTGGAGGGATAGCTTCCAGCTGGTCACCACTAGGCATGATGTTAGCTGTGGCTTGTCATACATTGCCTCTGTTATGTTGAGATACATTCCTTCCATACCTGTTTTATCAAAAATGGAGGTTGAATTTTGTCCAGTGATTTTTCTGCATCTTTTGAGACGATCATATAAAATTTTTATTTTTCATTTTGTTAATGTGTTCTGTCATGTTTGTTGACTTGTGGATTTCGAACCATCATCCTTGCATCCCTAAAATAAATTCCACTTGATCATGGTATACGGTTCTTTAAAAAAAAAATTTTTTTTTTTTTTAGTATAGCTGACATGCAATGTTACATTAATTTCAGGTGTACAGTGATTCAACTTCTCTATACATTATGCTATACTCAGTATAATTATAGCTACCATCTGGCAAAATACATTATTACACTATCATTGACTGTGTTGCCTCTGCTGTGCCTTTTACTCCTGTGCCTTACTCATTCCCTACCTGGAAGCCTGTATCTTCTACTCCCCTTTACCCATTGTGCCTATCCCTCCCTCCCCCTCTTCCATCTGGCAGCCATCGGTTTGTTCTCTGTATTTACAAGCCTGATCGTGCTTTTGTTTGTTTATTCTTTTGTTTTTTAGAATCCACATAGGATTGAAATCATACAGTATTCATTTTTCTCTGTGTACTTATTTAACTTACCATGATACCCTCTAGGCCCATCCATGTTTTCCCAAATGGCATGAACTCATCCCTTTTTATGGCTGCATAATATTCCATCACACACACACACACACACACACACACACACACACACCCTATGTGAGTTAGTATATTTGTTTTCTTTTGGTAAATACCCAGAAGTGGAATTACTGGATCATATAGTATTTTTATTTTTAATTTTTTGAGGAATCTCCATACTATTTTCCACAGTGGTTGTACCAATTTGCATTTCTACCAAAAGTCCATGAGAGTTCCCTTTTCTCCACATTCTCCCCAACATTTCTTATTTCTTTGTCTTTATTGTAATCCCCTTCTGACAACTGTGAGGTGATATCTCATTATAGTTTGGATATGCATTTCCCTGATGAATGATGATGTTGAGCATCTTTTCATGTATCTGTTGGCCATCTGTATATCTTCTTTGGAAAAAATGTGTGTTCATGTGTTCTCTCCATTTTTTGATTGCGTTATTTATCTTTTTAGTGTTGAGTTGTATAAGTTCTTTATATATTTTGGATACTAATCCTTTATCAGATTTGTCATTCGCAAATAGCTTCTGTCATTCAGCAGGTTGTCTTTTAATTTTGCTGTTTCCTTCGCTGTGCAGAGCTTTTTATTTTGATGTAGTCCCAATAGTTTATTTTTGCTTTTGTTTCCGTTTCTGTGGCTGATGTCAGAGAAATTACTGCCTGTGCTCTCTTCTAGAATTTTTATGGTTTCAGGTCTCACATTTGGGTTCTTAATCCATTTTGAGTCTACTTTTGTGTATGGTGTAGGAAAGTGGTCTAGTTTCATTTTTTTGCATGTAGCTGTCTAGCTGTTTGCTGTGGGGGGAGACCAGGAACCAAGGCCTGGATGGAGGGGGCCTTTTCACAGGGGAATGTGAGTGATGTGTGTTAGTAAGCCAGAGGAAGAGTGTTGGTGCCATCCTGGTTCCTGCAGGTGTCCATATATGTAGGCTTGGAGGTTGGGAAGGAAAATGGTTCCCACCAGCTTCCTTGTTCTTGGAGAAGTTTCTCAAGGATTTCTGTTCTCTAACACCTGTACTGAGATTAATAAACACATCTCCCTTCATACTTCCCAGGCATTTTTAAAACTGCTGCTCTGTGCCATATCCCTATGGGGTTATTTGTTGTGCTACCTCTTTAAGAGCAGGGACTCCATCCTCCACTTTTCCCGGAGCTGAGCCAGCTAATTTTTAAAGTTCCAGGTATTAAGCCCTGCTGAGTGTAAGAACTTAAAAAATTATGCACCTCTGACATGATATAATGAGCCCTCGGTATCATGTAAGACTGATGAATCACTGACCTTGACTACTGAAACTAATAGTACATTATATATTAGTTGAATTTAAAGTAAAAAAAAAAAATAAAGACAGAAAAAAACAAGAAAACCAAAATTATCAGGTGGAAGTCCTTTCACACAGAATGCCTCCTTTCAATTTTTCTGATCTTATGAACTGCAACAGAAATAAAACAAAATAAAATGTCTAAATAAAATTATATACCTCTGGTTTGCAAAGCCAAACGTGGGGATTTGTCTTTCTCATGTGGGTTCCCCATACTTGTGGCACCTGATGTGAGGGTATGTGTCTTGCCCTTCTCCGTGCCTGTGTTATCCCTCCCTCCCACAGACAGTCCTGTGGGTCCATTTAGCTCTAGGTTGTGTGTTCTCCCTTCCTACCCGCCTTGATGTGGCCCCTTCTCTGCATTTCGCTGTGAAGAATCTGTTCTACCTGTCTTCAGGTTTTTTACTGGGTTATTTACACTGATAGGGTATTATCTGGTAGTATCCATAGGATGAGGTGAGTTTAGGATTGTCCTACTCTCCCATCTTCTCCAGAAGTCCTGAACTTTCATTTTTTGGTGGTGTTTTTTGTTAACGATTCAATTTTGTTATTAGTCATTGATCTGTTCAGATTTTCTTCCTGATTTACTTTTGGAAGATTGTATGTTTCTAGGAATTTATCCATTCCTTCCAGGCTGTGCAATTTTGTGGCATGTAATTTTTCATAATATTCTCTTCTAATACTTTGTATTTTTGTCTCATCAGTTGTTACTTCTTTTTTTGTTGTTTCTGATTTTATTTGAGTCCTTTTTTTTACTGATGAGTCTGGCTAAGGCTTGGTCAGTTTTTCTCTTTTCAAAGAACCAGTTCTTGTTTTCATTGGTTTTTCTTTCTATTGTCTCTTCAATCTGTATTTCATTTATTTCTACTCTCATCTGTATTATTTCCTCCCTTCTACTTAGCTGGGGCCTTGTTTGTTCTTTTTTTCAGACCATTTAGTTGTAAGCCTAGATTGTTTACATTTTTTCTTGTTTCCTGAGGTAGGCTTGTATTGTTATATATTTCCCTTTTAGAACTGTTTTTGCTTCATCCCAAATGTTTTGGATCATTGTGTTTTCATTTTCATTTGCCTCCATGTATTTTATTTTTTCCTTCATTGCTGTATTTACCTGTTGGTTGTTTAGTATTATGTTGTTTAGTATCCCTGTGTTTGTGCTTTTTTTTCAGTTTTTTTCTTGGAATTGATTTCTAGTTTCATACATTGCAGTCAGAAAAGATGCAGTTCTCTTAAATTTATTGAGGTTTGTTTTGCAACCTAACATGTGATCTATTCTGGAGAATGTTCCATGTGCACTTGAAAAGATAAATAGTCTGTCGTCTTTGGATGGAATGTTCTATATATATCTGTTATGTTATGTTATGTCTATCTGGTCTAATGTTTCATTCAAAGACACTGTTTCCTTATCCATTTTCAGTCTATCCATTGATATAAATGGGATGTTAAAATCTCCTACTGTCATTGTATTACCATCAATTTCTCTCTTTGTGTCTATTAATATTTGCTGTATACATATTTGAGGGTTTCATTGTTGGGTGAAGAGATATTTACAGTACATCATTTTGCTATACTGATCCCTTTATCACTAGGGAATGCCCTTCCTTGTCTCTTGTTACAGTCTTTGTTTTTAAAGACTGTTTTGTGAGAGAAGTTTTGCTACCCTACCTTTCTTTCTGTTTCCATTTACATGAAATATCTTTTTCCATCCCTTCACTTTCAGTCTGTATGTGTCTTTAGGTCTGAAGTGAGTCTCTTGTCAGCCTACGAATGGGTGTTATTTTCTTATCCACTCAACCACCCTATGTCTTTTGAGCATTTAGTCTATTTACTTTTAAAATAATTGTTGGTGTGTGTGTGTGTGTGTGTGTGTGTGTGTGTGTGTGTGTGTGTGTATATATATATATTCCATTTAGTTACTTGTTTTCTGGTTGTTTTTTATAGTTTTTCTCTGTTCCTTTCTTCCTCTCTTGGTCTCTTGCCTTAGTGGTTTGATGCTTTTCTTTAGTGTTATGTTTGGGTTACGTTTTTACTGTTTTGTACATTGATTTTAGGTTTTTTGGTTTGTGATTACCATGAAGTTCATATATATCATTCTGTTTTATAGCCATCTATTTGAGTTGGTCTTTGCTTAAGTTTGAATGCATTGCAAAGTCACTACGGTTTTACTCCCCTCCCCAACATTTGCTGTTTTTGACACCGTATCTTACATCTTTTTATTTTGTTTATCCCTTAACTAATTATTCTAGGTACAGTAGATTTTATTAATTTTGTCTTTTCACCTTCATACTAGGTTTATAGGTAGTTGATCTATCTTTACCAAATGTTTGCCTTTACCAGTGAAATTTTTCTTTCATGTATTTTATTTTTGTATATGGCCTTTTCTGCTTAAACAAATCCCTCATATTTCTTATTAGGAGTGATGAGGTACTTTAGTTTTTGCTTGTCTGGAATAGTCTTTAGCACTCCTTCAGTTCTGAATGATATTCTTGCCAAGTAGAGTACTCTTCATTGGAAATCTTTGTTTGTTTGCTTGTTTGCTTGTTTGCTTGTTTGTTTGTTTTAACATGATGAATATATCATGGCACTTCTTCTGGCCAGCAAAGTTTCTGCTAAAAATTCAGCGGCTGGTCTTACAAGGATTCCCTTATACATAGCTAATTTCTTATCTCTAGATATTTTAAGATACTCTATCTTTAATTTTTTTATTTTAATTATACTGCATCTTTGTGTAGATCTCTTTGGGTTTATCTTGTTTGAGGCTCTCTGTGCTGCTCGAGCTACGTGTCTATTTTCTTCCCCAGGTTAGTGAAACTTTCAACAATTATTTCTTCAAATAAGTATTCTACTCTTTTTTCCTTCTCTTTTCTTTTTCTGGAGCCCCTATAATATGAATGTTAGGATGCATGATATTGTCTCAGAGTCCCTTAAACTATCCTCATTTTTAAAAAATTCTTTTTGCCCTTCAGTTTGGGTGATTTCTATTGCTCTGTCTTCCAGATTGCTGATTACATTCTTGTGTCATCTAACTTGCTGTTGATTCTCTCAACTGTATTATCCAGTTCTTACTGGTATTTTCTTACATCTCTCTCTCTTTGTTGAAGTTCTCACTGTGTTCATCCATTCTTCTCTTGAGTTTGGTAAGCATTTTATGACCATTACTTTGAACTCTTTATTGAGTCGATTGCATAATCCATTCCATTTAGTTCTTTTTCTGAGGTTTTGTCTAGTGCTTTCATTTGGAACATACTCTTCTGTCTCTTTGTTCTGCTTACCTCTCTGTGTTTTTTTCCGTGTAGTAGGGAATTCAGTGATGTCTCCTAATCTTGAGGGAGTAGCCTTTTGTGGGAGCTGTCCTATGAAGCTCAGAAGCACAGTCACCTCTGGCCACTGAGCCAGGTTCTCCAGGGATATTTCTTATGTGGGCTACATTTGTTGTACTGTGTCGGCAGGGCAATGACTCCTGGTGGTGTGCTGATGGGCAGGGTTATCATCCTGTTGGCTGTGAGATCCAGCCAAGGTGCGGGATTGTATGGGGTTGTCAGTGGGATGCACCCTCTGGCATTAGCAGTATTTTTTTAAGAGAGAGAGTGGGGGGGTTGGTGAGAAGGGGAAGAAGGAGAGCGGGAGAGAGAATCTTAAACAGGCTTCATGCCCAGTGTGTGAGCCTGATGCAGGGCTTGATCTCAAGACCCTGAGATCTATGACCTGAGCCAAAATCAAGAGTCGATGTTTAACTGACTGAGGCACCCAGGCACCCCAGCAGTATGAAGGAAGAAATCCTAAATGGCATTGGGATTAGCATGTGAGAATTAATTAGCACAAATGCCTGCCACCAGTGTCTTAGTCTTCAGGAAGAGGCTCAGCTGCCTTCTGCCTCTTTGGCCTCCTCTTTAAGATGAATAAGCATTTCCTCTTTACATGTGGTGTGTGCACTTTTGATCTGGTATTTTTGCACTGGTTTTCAGGTTGAGTGAATCTGCATGCAAGCTCTTTAAGAGCAGGTTTTCCTTTCCCTACAGTTCTATAGCTTTCCTGAAAGTATTACCTGTTGGTTTTCTAAGCTAGGGGTTTTATAGTTTTATCTCTCCTGTGTGGGATCTAAGGGTGCCTGAGGGGACCTCAGATTTCTTTCTACTCAGAGAAAATTTCCATACCTTTGAGATCCCTTCTGACTATAGAACACCATGCCTGGGGTGTGGTTTTTACTAGACAAAACTGTACCTCTGTCTCTTCTACCCATCACGGTGCTGTGCTTTGTTATGGATACTCTGTTTATTCATTGTCTGGGTCCTCTTCAGAGGGAATTGTTAGGTATGTAATTATAGATTTTATTGTGTCCATGGGAGACTGTGAGCTTAGGATCTCCCTATACTACTATTTTGAATCCTCCCCATATAATTTTATTTTTGCTATGTATTCTGGAGCACTGACCACCAGGGAGGTTTCTGATCATTCAGACCCCACCTTAAGCCCTATGGGCACCCTTCCCCTGCCACTTTTCTCCAAGCAAAACAGGATCAAGTAGTGATTTATTGCCAACCCGAGCTGAAGGCAAAGTCTTAGGAGATTTATAGGGTAAAGAATTGGAGAGAAGGCAAAGGAGAAAGAAAGCAGTTGAGCATGGAGCTCTCTGCCCTTTGCAGACACTCTTACCAACAGAGACCAGTTTAATTTCTTAGAAAAGCTGCTCTCAAACCTCTGCCACACTGTAGATTCAATAAGGGTTGAATTACATTGTTTGCACCTAAAGTTAAAAAAGAAAATGAATAGAAAAAGCAAACAAAAAAGAATTGACTTAACATTTTTCAAGATTTTATTATGTGCTTGATGAGGTAACAATAAGATATTTTACTTATGGATTGTACCAACTATTCTTTACACAATAGGGTAAAGGGTCAAAGATAAATACATTGATGCAGTATGCTCATGCTTATCATGTATCCCTGTTTTATTTTTTTATTTTTTATTTTTTTTTTGTAGAAAGATACTTGAAACATGATAGACTGCAGGGTCAAAGATATATAATACACAATCTACTTCCAAGGAATTCACAGCCTGAGGAAACACCTTACTAGAAAACAAGTAATTACTGTGCCCTATCATAAGTATCGTGGTGTAGTGTGGAGGGACAAGAGAGGCTGAAGCTTCATCTGAGATTTTGGTGGAAGGATGTACAGGTGTTTTTCTGATGGACAGGATTAAGGACATTTCTGGCAATGAAAATTGAATACATAAAAACACGAGGGTATTAAATAACATGATGGTTTATGAGAAAGAAGTATGAGGCAGTTTATATGGCACTGAATGTAATAGCTTAGGCTTAGGATCCTGTAGAGATTGAAATCCATCTACTACCAACAGTGACCTTGCAAACTTAACTAATCTTATCTAAGTTTCTGCTTATTCTGCAGTAAAATGAGGATTATATAATAACACCCCTGTCACAGAGTTGTGAAGTTTCATATTATGTATGTAAAGTGCTTAACATAGTACCTAGTTGTGCTTAGCAAAGTACCACTTAATAAATAACTTAGTAGTTATTTATTATGGTTGGGCCACAGAATATATAGAAATGTGTGATGGATATGGATCTGAATTTATACACGACCAGATCAAAAGTGGCCTTATGCTGTGCTAAAGAAAAATCACTGTATTCTCAAATCATACTAAAATACCTTTTTTTTTAAAGATTTTATTTATTTATTTGACAGAGAGAGACACAGCGAGAGAGGGAACATAAGCAGGGGGAGTGGGAAGGGGAGAAGCAGGCTTCCCGCGGAGCAGGGAGCCCGATGTGGGGCTCGATCCCAGGACCCTGAGATCACGACCTGAGCCGAAGGCAGTTGCCCAATCGACTGAGCCACCCAGGCACCCACTAAAATACCTTTTGTCCTTTCATATCTTACAATGGAATAGAATGGATTTTGAGTATTTCCCCTGATATTTTAAAGCAACAAATACCTCAAAGAAAACAAGCCTCAAAGAGAAGCCTGAGAAGAATGTGCTTTTTACAGTGTTGTAAAGTGTGTTTACACAAACAATTGAGAGAAATGTATTTGTAAAGAAAACGTGTACTATAAAGAGACCTCAGGGTAAGTAAACAAGAAAATGGTAATATAACCTCCCCCACCCCATTTACCATATGTTATTGTGTGCCTTACATTTAAAAAAATCAATAAAAAGGAACACATGCAATTTTGCAGCCTTCACGGGATATACTACTAAAGCCGCTTTTAAAATTCAGAGCAACACCTGCCCTAGAGTCCCACTTAGTTAGGTGTCATTTCTTTGACCATCAGAAGAGGAAGTACACTAGCCCCTGTCATTTGACTGTGTGACCCTCTTGCTCGTGTGACATGCATTGGACCTTTGTTAAACTTATGGGAGGTCCTCTCTTCCCTTCTACTTCCTGTGATTTTTGTATTTAATTTGTATTTAATCTATTCCCATCCCACACCTCAAGATGCATGAATATTATTATCATAAATGCATTTAACAAAAGAAATCTTTTTGTTTTACCAGGAATATTCACGAGAATTGTCGACCTTTAAGAGATCTGAAAGCATACTAATTAGGACATAAATGAGTTTTATTCCCAGTTCGCCCATTAAATGACATTGAGTAACCAAACTATGTGGAATTCAGTTTCTACACCTAGAAAATAGATTAGTTCAATACTTTTACTCTCAAGTCCATCCCAGAACTAAGGCTTTTGGGCTGCCAATGATTTTATTTAGGTCGGCTCTGTTCTAGTGAAATATATAACTAACCACTTAAAAAAACAACAGAACGACTATGACTTACCTTTGAAAAACCAACAAAAGTATCAATATTTGTTGAAAGTGTCAGTAATAAAGACAAGGTAATAAGTAATAGGTCAACCTTACTTACTTTAGAATTAATGGAATGATCAAAACAGTGGACAGTCATTTCTTTGAGGGACACATTGTGGTAGTTTCATTTTGATTACTCTCAATGACACTAAAAGGCGTAACATGTTCTTCCTTACTAAAAGGTTTCTAAATCCTTTCTTTTCAAAAGAAGCAAGGAGTTCAAATTATTTAGAGCATCTCTGAATGAACATTAATGATTTTTCAGCCACCTGTTATATGTTTCCCATTTTTAGTACCCATACTCTGATTTTTTTTTTCTGGAAAACACCTTGCTTCTCTGTTCTCAGTCCAAATGTTTCTCAAAGGAGTAAACTTTACTCCTCTGTCCTAAACACCATATTCCACTGGTCCCTGGGATTAATTAGGGTGGGATATGACCTAAACGGTCAAATCAGTAAATCTCAAGACCTTTATTATAAAAAGGGAAAAATACCATCTCTTGTCCAGAGGACAGGGGCAGGGGCACTGAATTACAGGACGGAGAAGCTGCCAAAGCCCCTCTCCACCATATCTGAGAGCATAAAGTACCATCAAAAAAAGAAATTGGCATTCATTTCACCTCTTTACAAAGTGACTGCATGATAAAAGAGTCCAGAATCACTGACAAGTCAGTCTTATGCCAAAAGTCTTCTCAATTCTGCACGACAAATTTTTAAAACTACAGAACATGTGTAATTTATTTATGCAACCATATATTTTATTTATTTGACATTTTTAGGTCGATTCAATATGAGATGCCATTGTTTAGACCAGTGCTGTGCAATAGCCACAAACCACATATGGCTATTTAAATTTAAATTGATTAAAATTAAATCAATTGAAAACAAATAGTTACTTCCTCAGTCTTACTAGAAACATTTCAGAGGCTCAGTAGCTGTGTATCATGAGTATCTATTAAATGGACTATGCACATACAGATTATTTATATCATCAAAGAAATGCCCATTGGTTAGCTTGGGCTTGAACGATAGAATTCCATGAAAAGCAAAACAATGTAATCCGATTGTCCCCTAAAATGCATACTTGGAACCGAGCATACAGGAATGAATTGGTAATCATAGCAGAGAATGATAAAAGAAAATGATAGGAAGTGGACAACAAAAGCCCAGGAACCAGAAATGAATTTCCTGAGGAAGTGACATCTACCTTGAAAGATGAAGTATACAGAGTGTTTCTGTTACCCACAACATTTTCCTTGCACACTTTTAGAGTTAATCTTTCTATACTTGGCTCCACCTGGCTAATGTAATGCCTTTTGACCCATAGAGTGGCTTTGCCTTGTCCGGAATTTCATATAATGGACTCATATGTACATAATCTTTTATGTCTTATTTTTTCAATTAGCATAATGGTATCCAGATACCTTTATTTTGTGGATAGCAGCAGTTCATGCCTTTTGATGGCCAAGTAGCATTTCATTGTATGGATGTACCATAGCTTATCCATTCACCCCTTGATGGATATTTGCATTCTTTTCAGTTTGGGCTTTTATAAATAAATGTGCGGCGCACATTCATGTACAAGTGTTGTGTGGACACAAATACCTACTTAAATTTCTCCTCAATAAACATCTCTTAGGGTACTTAATTTCCTTTGAATTTCTCCTGCATAAATGTCTACTAGTACAATTGCTTCTGAATAAATAACTATTAGTGTAGTTGAATTACGGTTGAATAAATATGTAACCTTGCTCATTGTTTTTCACGGGAAAATCTGAAATGAACAAAGAGGGTAATTTTCCTTTTGGTAAACCACGAAGCTGCTTACTACCAGTCAGTGGTAGTTAGGAACTAAAGAGTAAACCGAGGTACTCTGTAGTCGTATACTTTTGTATGCCAACCTTGATATACTATTGACAATATAACTCCAACAACCTAAACATATATTAGTATTAGAACCTATATTATTTTTACTTTATTAGAATGAATAATCTTTGCTGATTGTAGAATATTTTCATAAATTTTTCTGTAATTTGGAGTCTCTCCTAAATGTCAATGCATTCTTTTGCATAAATGAAGAGCTTTTCTTAATTCAAAGAAATAATTCCAATATTTTGTAGTGCTTTGGAGTACAAAATGTGATCTACTCACACACAACCCTAAGTTTCTGACATATTCGTGCACATAGATTAATAATAAATTGATAGAATGTGTATACATACATGTGAGGTAAAGTGCTTTTATTTCACACCTTGACAGTCTCGTGAAAATTGGATATTACTTATACTGAGATAAAGAATCAAATTAGAGTGGTGCCAGGGTGGCTCAGTCAGTTAATCCTCTGCCTTCAGCCCAGGTCATAATCCAAGGGTCCTGGGATTGAGTCCCGCATTGGACTCCCTGCTCGGCGGAAAGCCTGCTTCTCCCCCTCCCGCTGCCTCCCGCTCACCCTGCTTGTGCTCTCTCTCTTTCTCTGTCAAATACATAAATAAAAATCTTAAAAAAAAAAGAATCAAATTAGAATCTCTACATCAATACAACCAGTTTTACATTTCGCATTTTACAGAGCACAGTTTCACATTTTAGATTCCTCAGGATACTTAGACTTCTGGAATCGTTGGTCTGAGTTTACTGGTCATATATATGCCATACATTATCACTACATCTTCCTTAGTTTTACATAATGGTATACTTAAATCTGTATTTATTTCAATGAGTAGAAGTGGATAGCGTATTCAGCTACATAACTCACTTAAGCACTAATAACGTTTTGCCCGATTATGGAATAAGTACTCCAAAATATTATCTTAACTAACTTAATAAAAATTGAGTAGAAAGTACAGCCAGATCACAATCAAATAATTTATGCACAACTAAGACAAAATTGATCTTACCATGCTTACCTTGACTTTTAATCAAGTTTTATGTGATAACTACCAGATAATATTAACTAAGTAATTAGATTTTTTTCCAGTATCAATGCATTATCATGTATGATGTCAGATAATACATGACAAAGAGTCTAGACAGTATTTCCTTTCATAATAGAAATAAAATTCTCTGTAGTGCAATAGAACTAAGACCAGTGTGGTCCTCAAACAGACTTAACAAGGATAGTAAGTCAGTGTCACATATCCAATTGTGATTGTGTTAGTCTCTTAATAGTATTATTATTTCTGTAGAGTATCTTTATAAAAATCGTTTAAAAATATTTGCAAAAATCCATTAAAATATCTTTATAAAAATATATTCAATAAGATAATTATTCGGCTAGAAAATGTTTTACTCACAAATGAGCAATGAGAATCATATATATGTATGTATTAGAGCATGTATTCTGAGCCTGCTCTAATATATATTATAGAATTGTGAGAATGTAGCTGATAATTATAAAAATGGCTTGTCCAGCAAGACCACCTCGCCCTTCTATTTGTTACTTGAATCCACTTTTAATTAAATCCTTGGGGCTCTAGAATTAAAAAAAAAAATACTGCTTTATCAGCTGCATAAACATTCTTAGATACAATGATCAGGAATTGTGTTTCCAGACTCCATTCACCCATTCTAATTAGCTGATTTTGGAAGAAAGAGAATCTTGTTTGTCTCGAGTAAAATAAAATAGAAAAAGTACACTTTTAAGACTGACTTTTCTCCTAAGTAGTTAACTATCTTGATTAAAACTCTCTAAATGAAGGAAATGGACATTAGGAATTAGTGAGGGTTTTTTATAGCAGAGATTGAAATTATAAAAAAAATAGAGGCAGAAGAAATCTTGGAACTATGATCATACTATATTCCAGAGGTGTCAGTTTGGAGATCCTCCTCTGGTGGTAATTGTGTCACTCGAACAGAGGTGACAGTTGACTAAAAATTATTCTTTTGGGGGTGGCTCCTAAGTAGCCGAGAGTGTTGGGTTTTGTTTGTTTGTTTGGTTGGTTGGTTGGTTGGTTGGTTGGTTTTTGAGGTATGCCAAAATTACATTATGTTTTAACAAAGCAGAGGACGTTTTCAAGAAAGGAGTCGTCATCCAGACTGGCAAATAGTTCCAGGCAGTAAAGCAAGGTAAGACTGAGAGATGCTCATTTGATTTAGTGATGTAGAAATTGCTAATTTCCTTAGCAACTGAAATTTCAGTGGAAACGTTGGGAAGAAGAAGCCAGATTGCAATGGGTTGAGGAATGAGTGGGAGGTAAGAAAGAATTCGTGACGAGTGTAAAAAATTCCTTCAAAGGGTTTTGTTATGAATCAGGATGAACAAATTAGCTGGAGAAGGTTGAGGGACTAAAAGAGAGTTCTTTGATTATTTTTTAAATAGGAGCATGTTCAAAAGCTAACTGAATAAAAGCAGAAAAAAATAAGTTGAACTAGAAGAAAGGAGTCAGTGGAGCATGTTCTCTAAGGGTTGGGTGAGTCTTAGGAAAAACATCACTTCCAGTTTTAACGAAAACAAACTCAAGTGTTTATGTGGGTACGTTTACTAATTCATTAGCAGGATGTTGGGAGATTTTCCTCCTAACAGCTTTCCTTTTGAAGTAGCAGAGAAGTTATCTGTTGCACATGAAGTAGGAGATGGGGTGAGCTGGCACTGTTAGAAGGTCAAAAAAATTACCTTTACAAAAGGGGAGAATTAGGGAAGAAAGGTGACTTTATTTCTTCAGATGAGAATCCTTGGCAATGTAACTGGCATAGCCAATATCGACATCTCAACCACAAAAACCCAAATATCAAAACTTAATCAAATTAAACCTCTAGATCTGTCAACTTGCAAGAAATATGGAGGATAAAGGGACATGTCAGGTGACATCAAGAAAATGTAATCAGAGGAATTCCATGGTATATATAATCCAGTTGCTTCAAAAAATAAGTGGTATTTTAAAAGGATAAGGTGGCTTGATGAAATTCCAATAGTTCATTTTTGCCCTTGCTTCCCTTGCCTTTGGCAATGTTTCTAGGAAGAAGTTGCTGCAGCTGAGGTCGAAGAGGTTGTTGCCTGTGTTCTCCTTTAGGATTCTGATGGACTCCTGTCTCACGTTTAGGTCTTTCAACCATTTGGAGTCTATTTTTGCGTATGGTGTAAGGAAATGGTCCAGTTTCATTCTTCTGCACGTGGCTGTCCAATTTTCCCAACACCATTTGTTGAAGAGACTGTCTTTTTTCCATTGGACATTCTTTCCTGCTTTGTCAAAGATTAGTTGACCATAGAGTTGAGGGTCCATTTCTGGGCTCTCTCTTCTGTTCCATTGATCTATGTGTCTGTTTTTGTGCCAGTACCATACTGTCTTGATGATGACAGCTTTGTAATAGAGCTGGAAGTCCGGCATTGTGATGCCGCCAGCTTTGCTTTTCTTTTTCAACATTCCTCTGGCTATTCGGGGTCTCTTCTGGTTCCATACAAATTTTAGGATTATTTGTTCCATTTCTTTGAAAAAAGTGGATGGTATTTTGATGGGGATTGCATTGCAAGGCTGTTGAATCACAGATCTGTACCTCTGAAACAAATAATGCAATATATGTTAAGAGGAAAAAAAAAGATAGCAGGAGGGGAAGAATGAAGGGGGGTAAATCGGAGGGGGAAACGAACTATGAGAGACGATGGACTCTGAAAAACAAACTGAGGGTTCTAGAGGGGAGGAGGGTGGGGGATGGGTTAGCCTGGTGATGGGTATTAAAGAGGGTACGTACTGCATGGAGCACTGGGTGTTATGCACAAACAATGAATCATGGAACACTACATCCAAAACTAATGATGTAATGTGTGGTGATTAACATAATAGAAAAATTTTAAGAAAAAAAAGGGGGAAAACAAAAAAGAACAGTGCCTGGAACACAGTAAGCTCTCAATAAATATTGTTGAACAAATGAAAAAAAAAAAAAGATAAGGTGGCATCTGGGTGGCTCAGTTGGTTAAATGACTGCCTTCAGCCCAGGGTCCTGGGATCCAGCCCCGAGTTGGGCTCCCTGCTCTGCGGGGAGCCTGCTTCTCCCTCTCCCTCTGCCTGCCACTCACCCTGCTTGTGCATGCTCTCAATCTCTCTGTCAAATTAATTAATTAATTAATTTTAAAAAATGGTCATACGCTGTGAATTGTGTAAGACTGT
The DNA here is from genome assembly GCF_003265705.2 of Callorhinus ursinus. Taxonomy (NCBI): domain Eukaryota; kingdom Metazoa; phylum Chordata; class Mammalia; order Carnivora; family Otariidae; genus Callorhinus; species Callorhinus ursinus. Next base: position 10,914,023 of record NW_027397074.1, on the reverse strand, counting down.
TGAATCACAGACCTGTACCTCTGAAACAAATAATACATTATATGTTAAAAAAAAAAAAAGAATATAGTAGGAAGGGAAAAATGAAGGGGGGAAATTGGAGGGGGAGACGAACCATGAGAGACGATGGACTCTGAGAAACAAACTGAGGGTTCTAGAGGGGAGGGGGGTGGGGGGATGGGTTAGCCTGTGATGGGTATTAAAGAGGGCACGTTCTGTGTGGAGCACTGGGTGGTATGCACAAACAATGAATCATGGAACACTACATCAAGAACTAATGATGTGGGGTGCCTGGGTGGCTCAGATGGTTAAGCATCTGCCTTCGGCTCAGGTCATGATCCCACCCTGGGATCGAGTCCCGCATCGGGCTCCCTGCTCCTTGGGAGCCTGCTTCTCCCTCTGCCTCTCTCTCTCTCTCTCTCTCTCTCTCTCTCTGTCTTTCATGAATAAATAAATAAAATCTTTAAAAAAAAACTAATGATGTAATGTATGGTGATTAACATAACATAATAAAATTAAAAAAAAAGATAATGGGGACACTGTACTTGTGATACCATTAAGAAAAATTGGGCATTAACTGGGTATTTTAAAATTGAGTTTCCGCAACTGGCTCTGAGCATTTCTATTTTGGAATACAACTGCAAACACTTAAATATTTTGAAGTTAACACTATTAACTAGATATTAAATCATTCAGGATTACTGGTATTTTGTTAAGTATGGCATTAATATTGTACTTACTTTTAAATGACTTCATCTAAGAGATATATGTTGATGTGTTTATGAACAAAAGATAAGATGTCTGAGATTTATTTTGAAATATGTGAGCAAAAAAAATTAGGAGCAGAGTTAGAAGAAGCAAGAATGGCAAGAGTTGGGTAATAAATGTTGATAAATAATGTGGAGCATAATTCTAGGCATCTCTTTCAAAATGTTTTGTTGTGAAGAGGAGTAATGGTGAGACAGTAGGAGAAGATGTGGGACAGCAGGGTTGGTTTGTTTCAAGTGGTGCTAAAGCATGTTTACGCACTGATGAGAATAATCCAGTGGACGAAAGAAATTGATGTTAGGAAGAGAGTCATTATAAGCACAAGGCTGCTGAGGTGAGAGGAAATGAGACCCAGAACTGAAGCAGAGAAGTCCATGTTCACCTTTGATAAAAGCAGGGAGCCTTTGTCCAATAGAGAAGGTAGGGTGCCTGTGAGCAGATGTGTGTAGTTCTTACTCAGTGGGAGGAATTCACAGTTCCTAAATGAATGCTTCTCATTTCACGAATCCAATATAAGGCAAGATAATAAGTGAGATTAAGGAAGCAGTGAGGGACCAAAAGAAGTTAGCAAAGAAAAGAGAAATACGAAATAGGCCTGGAAACCCAGAAAGTATTTTTTAGGCAGTTCTATCTTCTAAAGCATCTCAGTCAAAGCGTTTGTCTATAAACAAGTGAAGGCTGTGATGTAGTCCTAAAAGCACCTCGTGTCTCAGATGATTTTTTTCTGTGAAATCACTTTATCTTGACATCTGATGGAATCGGGGTTGTGAACAATTCTCAGTGATGGACTCATAAAGCTGCTTGAAGATAACCAAATGAGAGACAAAAGGTATTTAGGGTCCTCATGGCACAGGGCTCATCTGCCTCTGCTTTCAGCCTTCAGAACCTCTCAGCTCTTTAGACAGTGAGGTTCCACATGGGCTTGACTCGAGAGTGCGACTGTAGATTTCATGTCTGTCTTGACTTTCTTTGAAGATGTACGCTTTTATAATCACCGCAACAGAAGCAGAGGAGGGTGATTAAAGGGGATGCGGGGATGGCACAATGAAACTTTGTTAGCAGATCTAAAGCCAAGCAGCCTTCACGGTGTGCCATGTAGCACAGATCCTGTGAAATAATAATGGATTAACACAACGTCCTGGTGGAAGTGAGAGTTTGAAGGCCAATTAGACGGAACAATTTTTTTTTTCTAATGTGTCAAAATAATGCAAGTGGCTGTGTTAAATAAATTCATGCTGATGCACCGCTGTGAAAATTGAATGATGAATAACCTTCGGGATTATTCCTGCTTAGTTTAAGACCCAGCAGACTAACGATTAGATATTGTGCAACAATACACTTCTATACAGATGTTACAAATTCCATTGTAATTATCTACTTTCTGTGTGTTGTATATTCCCAGATGACGCTTTTGTCCATTCTGCTGTTGAATATGAAACCTCAGGCCCTCGTCGTAAAAGAAAGTAGGCATTGATACTATAACCTGAACTGCTTTCCCTGTGTGGAAGCCATTGCTAATAAATTCAGTGTGCCTGGAATGCTCATAAAAATTTGGGTCAGAATATATAGAAATATATATATTTATTTTGTTTCTCCTTGTAGTGCTTCCTCCATAATAACTCTGATATAAAAAGTAATTTTAATGAGAAAGTAAATGAAAAATACCACGTCAAAAAGCAGTTTATTATGGCTATTTTTGATTTGAAATAAAAAAAAATAAAAGTTAGTTGAGTCTCTCTCTACTAACTTTACAGTGAGTTTCAGTAAGATACTCTTTCTTGTGTGTGTGAACTAGTAAAATGTGAACAAATCATAAATATTAATCTTTGAGATACCTCAACAATTACTTTCTTCATCTGGATACATTTAGTTTTCTTTGAGAAAATTTTCATAATATGGGATATAACTTAAATTTAAAAAAATATGGCTAAAGTTTTGTAAAATTCTATATATCATTCTTCTTAAATAGAACGTACATATATAATTCAATATTATTTTCATCACTTATTACAAGAAAATAATGTGAAAAAAGACTACAAATGACACTAGATATGGCCTTTGCTGATCTCAGTGCATAAGCCGGCATATATAGATTAATAGTCTCATTTCATAATTATTACATGAAAAGTTGGAGTCTTCACATGCCAAATAAATATTAAAAAGCAAATTGACGATAATAGATGGCATTTTACTTAGCATTTTTATTTATTAAAAACATATTTTTAACTTTTATTTATTTCTTTATTTTTAAGTAGGCTCCACGCCCAGCATGGGGCTTTGAACTCAAGACCCTGAGATCAAGACCTGAGCTGAGATCAAGAGTCAGATGCTTAAGGGACTGAGCCACCCAGGTGCCCCTTAGTTAGCATTTTTATTAAGTAATATAATAAACAATAGGTAATCACTTAGGATCATAAAATTAAAAGAATTAGCCCCTGGAGCCAAATCGAGTTCATTCAGAGCATTAAGAGATACCATGGCCCCTATTTGTGTGCTGATATAAGTACTCTTCTTTCTTTTGTAATTTTAGTTTACAAAATCATTGTATCTTATTTTTTTTTAAGATTTTATTTATTTATTTGAGAGAGAATGAGAGAGAGCACGAGAGGGAAGAAGGTCAGAGGGAGAAGCCGACTCCCCGCTGAGCAGGGAGCCCGATGCGGGACTCGATCCCGGGACTCCAGGATCATGACCTGAGCCGAAGGCAGTCGCTTAACCATCTGGGCCACCCAGGCGCCTAAATCATTGTATCTTATACTGAAAAGGTATGCAAAAGATCCAAATATTTCAAGATCTCCTATGGCACGTTCTTTCTATTTAGAAATTCTCATATAGGCTGGCTCCTTCCATAAAAGCAACCCGTTTAGAGCTCTTTTCCTATAAAAACATAGAGCCAACAGGGACAAATTTTGTAATCTAATGAAATTTGGAAATCAACTAAGCATCTACTTAATTTCTTCATCTTTTTGTTATGGTTATCCTGTTTGCCCTAAGATTTGATTATGTAACGGCATGTCAGAACACAATGACTTTTATCACAGCCAAAGGAACAAAAATGGCATGTAAGAGGTGAATGAACAAAAATATAGTAAGTGTGGAATAGAGTTATATGAGCAATCCTATCAATTTAGTGATTTAGTCCTTTTCACAATTAACACAAATCCATACATTTAATTTAGCAGTACTGATGAATGTGGAGCAAAAACTCAGAAAAAGAAAATGCACGTTTATTTCTAGTCTGGCTTAATTGCCACATGGATTTAGTGTTCATTTACTCTAATTATCTTTCAAGGAAGCTACAAATAGGGCATTTTTCTGAGTGATAACAAATTTTTCATTTTTTCGTTGTTACAAAATTTATGGTAAAGCTTTCCCAAATCATCTTAAATGGTGCTGTAGCTTTAGTCAGCATGTATTTTTTTGAGTCCTATTCAAAGGTTGGTTTCTGAAATAATTCAAGTATCTTAATACACGGTTCTTCTTAAATGATAATACCGAAGATGGGGACAATATTGAAATAAGACTTAAGGATGTGTTGAAGTTTTTTGGAGGTGGGAGAAATTTTTGTAATAGTAGTAGTAGTAAAAATAGTAATAGTTGGTAATAGTTGTAATAATAATTGTAATAGTAGTAGTAGTAATGTAAAGTATTCATATTATGTGTTAATATTAGGAAATTGAAGATCCTACTGACATTTCATGTAATTTTACTTTTAATTCAAAAGAATCAAGACTTACAGATATTACAAGAGTCCCTAAACTCCAGTGAATATGGCAAAGAACTTTTGACCTGGTAAAGGGACAGTAAAACCACCAAATAAAAGATGTTAAAAGGAGGTTAGGAATTAACTGTTTCTACTCAGAGATAAAATGCTAAGGTTGATTCAGTAGCCCTTTAGAGATAGAATGAAGTCTGGGACACAAATCATGTCACTCTCTCGATGAAAGTCAAACACTTTGTGTTTCTATCAAGTATCTACTTCTGATTTTTTTTTTAATGATTTCTTTTGAAATGTTTTATTCTACTAAATGTGTAAAATCCATGGAAGAATTAAAAGGACTATGAAAATCACCTGTAACCCCAGCCTCTTGAGATAGTCTTAATGGTTTGTTGCTTTTTTCCCAATCTTTTTATCATAGAAGTATATACACCCTCTAAATAAGATTATATTAGATATAAGGTTGCCTTACTGATTTCATTTTTGCTTTTATTTTTTTACTTATTTTCTTATTACTAAAGTACAGTGACATACAATTTGTATTTCACGTGTACCACACAGTGCTTGTGCAGTTGTGTACACTACTTAACATTTAGCACAATAAGTCTGGTCACCATCTGTCACCATACAATGTTATTACAGTATTACTGACTGTATTCCCCATGCTGTATTTTTCATCTCCATGACCTATTTATTTTATAACTGGAAGTTTGTACCTCTTAATTTCTTTTACCTATTTCACCAGTCAATCCACCCATCTACCTCCCCTCTGGAAACTATGAGTTCTTTGTATTTAAGAGTCTGTCTGATAAGTGGATAAAGAAGATGTGTTTTATATATATAATATATAATATAATGGAATATTACACAACCATCAAAAAATGAAATCTTGCCACTTGCAGTGGCGTGGATGGAACTAGAGGGTATTATGCTAAGTGAAATAAGTCAATCAGAGAAATACAATTATCATATGATCTCACTGATATGTGGAATTTGAGAAGGCAGAGGATCATAGGGGAAAAGAGAAAATGAAACAAGATGAAACCAGAGAGGGAGACAAACCATAAGAGACTCTTAATCTTAGGAAACAAACTGAAGGTTGCTGGAGCAAAGGTGGGAGGGATGGGGTGGCTGGGTGATAGACACTGGGGAGGGTATGTGCTATGGTGAGCGCTGTGAATTGTGTAAGACTGATGAATCACAGACCTGTACCCCTGAAACAAATAATACATTATATGTTAATTAATTGAATTTAAATTGTTTTTTTAAAAAGTCTGGGTTTATTGGTTATTTGTTGAGTTTTTTAGATTCCACATATAAGTGAAATCATAAGGTATTTGTCTTTCTCTGGCTGATTCATTTCACTTAGTATAGTTCCTTCTAGGTCCATCTTTGTTGTCACACATGGCAAGATTTCATTATTTTTTATGGCTGAGTAATTCAGTGTGTGTGTGTGTGTGTGTGTGTGTGTGTGTGTGTGTGTGTGTACATGCACACACATACCACATTTTCTTCATCCATTAACTATCAACGGACACTTGGGTTGCTTCCATATCTTGGCTATTGTAAATAATGCTGCAAGAAATATATGGGTGCATATATCTTTTTGAAGTAGCATTTTTGTGTTTTTTGGGTAAGTACCCACTATTGGAATTACTGTATCATATGGTATTTCTATTTTTAATTTTTTGGGGAAACTCCATACTGTTCTTCACAGTGACTGTACCAATTCACATTCCTCCAATAGTGCATTAAGGATCCCTTTTCTCCCCTCTTTACCAATACTTGTTATAGCTTGTCTTTTTCATACTAGCCATTTTCACAGCTGTAAGGTGATATCTCATTGTGGTTTTGATTTGAATTTCTCTGGTGATTAGTGATGCTGAGCATCTTTTCATGTGTCTTTTGACAATTTGTATGTCTTCCTTGGAAAAATAGGTATTCAGGTCTCTGCCCATTTTTAATCAGATTGCTTTTTGTGTGTTTTGAATTGTATTAATTCTTTACATATTTTGGATATTAACTCTTTATTAGATATATCATTTGCAAATATCTTCTCCCACTCAGTAGGTTTTCTTTTCATTTTGTTGGCTCAAAAGCTTTTTATATTGGTATAGTCCCAATAGTTTACTTTTGCTTTTGTTTCCCTTGTCCGGGGAGACATATCCTTAAATATGTTGCTAAGGCCAGTGTCTCAGAGATTATTGTCTGTGTTACCTTCTAGGAGTTTTATGGTTTCACTTCTCACATTTAGGTCTTCTATCTATTTTGAGTTTATTTTTATTTATGGTGTAAGAAAGTAATCCATTTTTTTCATGTAGCTGTCCTGTTTTCCCAGCACCATTTATTGAAGAGACTGTATATTTGTAGTGTATTTTGAAATCTGGTATTGTGATACCTCAAGCTTTGTTCTTTCTCAAGATTTCTTTGACTATTCAAGGTCTTTTATGCTTCCATATAAATTTTAGGATTATTTGCTTTAGTTCTTTTTAAAAATGCTATGGTATTTGGATAAGGATTGCATTGAATCTGTAGATTGCTTTGGGTACCATGGATATTTTTAAAATATTGATTCTTCAAATCTATGAGCATGGTTTATCTTTCCATTTATTTGTGTCATCTTCAGTTCCTTTCATCAGTGTCTTAAAGTTTTTAGAGTACAGGTCTTTCACTTCCTTGGTTAAATTTATTTCTAGATATTTTACTCTTTTTGGTGCATCTGTAAATGGGATTGTTTCCTAATTTCTCTTTCTGCTACTTCCTTACTAGTGTGTACAAATACAACAGATTTCTGTATATTAATTTTGTATCCTGCAACTTTACTGAGTTTATTAGTTCTAATCATTTTTTTGGTGGAGTTGAGGTTGTTTTTGTTTGTTTGTTTGTTTGTTTGTTTTTTACCATAGTATCATGTCAACTGCAAAGAGTGACAGTTGTACTTGCTACTTACCAATTTGGGTGACTTTTCTTCCTTTTTGTTGTCTGATTTCTGCAGTTGGGTCTTCTGGTACTGTGTTGAATAAAAGTGGTAAGAGAGGACATCCTTGTTTATTTCCTGATCTTAGAGGAAAAGCTTTCAGGTTTCTACCATTGAGTATGATGTTAGCTGTGGGGTTTTCATATATTACCTTTATTATGTTGAAGTATGCTCCCCCTAAACCCAGTTTATTGAGAGTTTTTACCATGAATGGTTGTATTTTCTCAAATGCTTTTTTTTGCATCTGTTGAGATAATCATATGGTTTTTATCCTTCTTGTTAATATCATGTGTCACATTAATTTTTTTTTAAGATTTTATTTATTTATTTGACAGAGACACAGCGAGAGAGGGAACACAAGCAGGGGGAGTGGGAGAGGGAGAAGCAGGCTTCCTGCTGATCAGGGAGCCAGATGCGGGACTCAATCCCAGGACCCCGGGATAATGACCTGAGCCGAAGGCAGATGCTTAACGACTGAGCCACCCAGGCACACCAATGTATCACGTTAACTGATTTGCAAATAGTGAATCATACTTGCAACCCTGTAATACGTTCTACTTGATCATGGTGAATAATCTGTTTAATATATTATTAAATTTGTTTGCTAACATTGTGTTGAGGAACTTTGCATCTCTCTGCATCGAAGATATTGGCCTGTAGTTGTTGTTTTTTTTTTTTTTTGGTAGTGTTTTTGTTTAGTTTTGATATAAGAGAACACTGACCTCATAGGATGTATTTAGAGGTTTCCCTCCTCTTCTCTTTTTTTGGAATAGCTCGAGAAGAATAGGTATTAACCTTTCTTTAAATGTTTGGTAGAATTCACCTGCCAAATCATTTGGTCTTGAATCTGCTGTTGGTTTCCTCTAATCTCTTTTTCATTTCAATTATTATATTCTTCAGTTCTGTTTTATTTTGTTTTTAATTTTCTATCTCTTTGTTGAAGTTCATCCACTCTTTTCTCAAGTCCAGTGAACATCTCCATGACCATTACTTTGAACTTTTTATCAGGCATATTGCTTATCTCCACTTCATTTAGCTCTTTTTCTGTGATTTTGTCCTGTTCTTTCATTTGGGACATATTCCTTTGCTCCTTATTTTGTCTAATTTTCTGTGTTTCTTTCTATGTATTAGGTATGTCAGCTATGTATCCCAGTCTTGAAAGTAGTGGCCTTAATATAGATAATGTCATTTGGTGCCTAGTAGTGCAACCCCACCCTGGTCACCAGAACCAGGTGCTCCAGAGGTGTTCTGCATATGGACAGCTTGCACCCTCCTTTTGTGGCTGAGCCACATTTGCCTTCAGCCCATCTGGTTGCGGTGACTTGCTTTGCCTGCTGTGAGTGCACTAGGCAAGGTTTGCTCCCTGTACTGTTGAAAAGGCTGGCTATAGCCATCACAAGCTCATTGGTGAATAGGGCCAGCATTCAGCCTAGCTTCCTGCAGTTAGCCTCTTCCTGCAGTTAGCTATAATTTTTAGTATAGCTGCAGGCACCTCAAAAGGAAGGGCTTGCTCCCCATGCAGCCAATTGAGAGGCCAGGCTACAGGAACCTATATGCATGCTGGTGTGTGGGGTTATCTTCTCCCACTCCCCAGGGCAGGAACCACTTTGGACTGGTGCAGGTCAGCTAGGGCTGCCTGTCATGTGTGGCAGGAGCTGCTATAGATGATTCCCTGTTGAGGCAAGTAAGTTGGATGGGGTGGGTCTGTAGGAGAATGCTAGAGGGGGGCATGCCATGCTAGCAGGAAATGAGAAAGTTAGCACTGCCTCCCAAATCCAGCCATCTAGGCTAGGGGAGGGCTAGAAAAATGGTGCTTACTTTTGTTTCCTGAGAAATCTGAAGACCCCTGCCCCTCCAGCACACATTCTAAGATTAGTCAATAAATCTTCTTCATGTTTACTCCTGGTGCTTTTCAAATTGCTGCTTCTGTGCTATGTCTCAGACTGTTATTTGGCTTGCTACGTTTTAAGGGCAGAGACTTAGTTTCCTTTCACCCTCTGGCAGTCCCAGAAATTAGCCTTGTTGGTTTCCAAAGCCAGACATGGGTCCTTTGTCTTCCCAGTGTGGGTTCCCAGGGCTCAGTGCCTGATGTGTTATTGTCTGGTCCCCTTGCTTCTCTGTTTGTGATCTCCCTCCTCTTTGTGGTTAGTCGTGTTGAGGGTTTGGTTTCTGACCACATCTCCACCTTTCCTACCCTTTTTGATGTGGCCGTCTTTCTGTGACTAGCTGTGGAAGATCTGTTCTGCCGGTCTTTGGGTCATTTCCAGTCAGCTTATAGATGTAGTTGTTGCCGTAGTGTGTCTGCGAAGCAAGGTGAGCTCAGGATCTTCCTATTCCTTCATCTTTCCTAACTCATTTCTTTTACTTACTTTTTAATTGTGTTTTATAAAGTATATTAGTTTTCAATTGCTGTGTTATGAATTATCACAAAATTAGCAGTATAAAACACATACATTTATTACCTCATGGTTTCCATGAGTCAAGGATCAAAGTACAATGTAACTAGGACCTCTGCTCAGTGTCTTACAGGGCTGGAGTATGTCAGTTAGGCTGCATTTTTTCCTGGGGGCCTGATAAAGGGAGAATATTCTGCTCAACTCATTCAGAATTTGGGCAGAATTCATTTCCTTGTAGCTGAATGCTTTTTCACTGTCTGTCAGCTAAGGCTGCCTTTCCATCCTATAGGCCATCTGCATTTCCTTGCCATGTGCTTTCCTTTTCTTTTCTTTTTGTTGGGGTGGGGACATGTAATTTTCTATGACATGGGGCTCCTTATTTCATCCAGCATGCGAGGAGAGTCTCTTAATTTAGTGAGACCCTCTTTTCGGGGCTCTCAGCTGAGTAACTCTGGCTCCTCTAGAATAGCCTCTTAGAAGAAATTTGCCAAGGTACTAAGACATGATCTATACTGTCATGATTTCTGAAAATTTGTTTCCCTATATAAATGTGTGTGTGTGTGTGTGTGTGAGGGACTGTGTATTAAAAAACAGCAAACATGTGGCATTGACTTTGGGATTGAGTGATAGAAGTTGGAAGAGCCTCAAGGAGATTATTAATAAGGGTTTGAAAATATTAGTGATTGGTGTCCTTATAAGGAGAAGAGACATAAACACACAGAGAGACACAAGTAGGGAAATGCCATGTTACAATAGAGGCAAAGATTGGAGTGATGTGTCTACAGGCCAAGGAACACCAAGGACTACTGGCAATACCAGTAGCAAAGAGAAAGGAAAGGAACAGATTATTCCCTAGAATCTTCAGAAAGAGCATGGCCCTACCAACACTTGATTTTGAACTTGTGGCCTCCAGAAATGTGAGAGAATAAATTCCTGTTGTGATAAGTTACCCGGTTGGTGGCAATTTGTTATGGCAGTTCTAGGAAACTAATATATCATGAAAAAATACAAAAAGAAAGAGATGAACTAACAATGAGCTGTTTGATTTTTGATAATTTATAAAATAACATAAAGGAGCTAGGACTTTCTGGATTTAAAAATAAAATGGTTTCATATTACCAGCCCTTTCCTGAAAAAAAGTATACAAAATAAGTAATGACTTCAGGCCAAAGATCAATCCAGGGTGCCCCTGTAGGACTTTCTGTTTCTGTAGTTAGAAGGATCTAATTGAGTGTTTCCTTTAAGCAGAAACTTTCTAAGAATCTGAACAGGTTGACTTGTAATCCCTTTCTAAGACCCCTAGGAGCCTCAGGGGCCCTGTCCCACAAAAGTTTTACAGTGGGTATAAATACAGAAAGACCTATCTGACAAGATCTGGGGGAATGACTTGTAGATCATAGAATGAATCCCATGATGATTTGTAAAAAACAATGAGAGAGAGTAGAAAGTGAAAAGAGGCCTTTGGTTCCTAGATCTTCCAAAGGCAGGTAGAAAGCCCAAAAAATCTCTTCGGCGGCAAATACACGTTCTTTGCCAAAATGGCAGGATGACTCAGCCAGTAGAACCAGGAGCCTAGATCCAGACATTTCAAAGAATCATTCCAGGGAATAGCACTACACCCTAATCAGTTAAGACAAGTGCTCAGCAAGATTTCAGAATTGCTATAGAATAGTGGAGTTACTGCTATGACTCAGTTTCCCATTCTCACATCCCTTTCAATGGGAATGTCTATTATGATTATTGTATCTTGGCTTCACGGTTTTATGTTGGGTCTGTGGACCTCAGATAACTTAGCTGTTTAGTCTATAGGCCTTCATGTTGAAAGCCACCATACTCAGTGACCGTCACCCCAGTGGCGGTCCCTTGGACCTGGACCTGAATTAGAGGACAGGGTCCTAGAATGATGCTGTAACAATAATGAGACTGGGTTCTTGGGAAGGGGGAAGAGGCTATAGATTTTGTATACGAGAGGGCTATAAATAATTTGTGGATAGAAGATGGACTCTGTCAGACTAAGAATGGCAAAAACTTTTTTGATCGTTCCCGTGCAAGGTGGGGTTCCTGTACCCTTCCCTTGAATGTGAACAGGCTGTGTTACTGCTCTGGTCAATAGACTGTGGCAGAGGTGGTGCTGTGCTAGTTTCTGGGTCTCAAGCATGAAGAGTCTGGAAGAGTCTCCTTCCTATGGACACCCATTATGCTGTACAAAGACCAAACCACAAAGAGAGGAGTTTTTAAATTTGAATTTTATTGTTTAGCTATGGTGAGGCCAACAGATCAGAAAGCAGCTGCCATTGAAAAGGTAGTTTGTTCGTAATTCTCTAGAGAAGAGGAGACACCACACCACGCAGGGCCACTCTGAGAATCACCCACGTTGTTCAGGAAGCAGAAGGAGTGAGGGGAACATCTGGAGTAGGCGTCTTTATTACCAATGGGTAATAAAACAGAATCTGTGGGTCTATGTGTATCTACACGCACACACAACGCACACACGCACACACCCACAAACACACCCACCCACACACAGGAAGAAGAGAGAAAGACCAAATGGGAAAAAATCCTAACAATTTGTGGGCGCCTGGGTGGCTCAGTCGGTGAAGCGACTGCCTTCGGCTCAGGTCGTGATCCCGGAGTCCCGCGATCGAGTCCCGTGTCCGGCTCCCTGCTCGGCGGGGAGTCTGCTCCTCCCTCTGGCCCTCCCCCCTCTCATGTGCTCTCCCTCTCTCATTCTCACTCTCTCAAATAAGTAAATCTTAAAAAAAAAAATCTTAACAATTGGTCAATGATCTGGGTAAAATATTTATGGCTGTTCTTTATAAATTTTTTCAATATTTCTGTGAGTTTGAAATTCTTTAAAATTTTTAGGAGAAAAACATAAGAATAGAGAAGAAACATCTTGTGTGCAAGTATGGACATGAATTCAACTGTATTGTGAAGGCCACAAGAAAGAACTAAGCCTTTTTGTTAGGTTGATGATTGTATGAGGAGAAAAGTATCCCCACTGTCGGTCAAGCCTGCATAATGAGAGGTGTAACTTATCACTAAACTACAAGGGGAGAGAAGAGAAGCTCTGTAAATAAAAGAAATGTGAAAATACTGCCAGATCCAAAACTACTTTCACATTAGGTTACTTCTAGAGATCTGGAAATTATTATTTCTTCCCAGCACATCTTTGAGGGGAAAAAAGGAGTGTTTCTACATGTTGATAATTGCAAAATAAAAAATGCTTCTGGCTTGAAAAAAAAAAAAAGTGTCTTTATTGGCTCATATAACTGAAAAGTCTAGAGGTAAATGAGGCTTTATAGAAAGCTGAGCATAATTTTTCAAATATATTAACAGGGACTGTTTTTTTACTCTATCTTCCCTCTGTCTTCCTCAGTGCCAGCTTTAGCCTAAACCTGATTCCAGCATGACACCCAGTACATCCAAAGGCTCCCTGCATTATTATTCTCTCAGGAAAGAGCAAGTGTCTTTAAAAATCTGAGATTCACTGAGACCAAAAGCTCACTATGCTCACAATGCCCCGGGCCATTGTTACATCCAGAAGATGGAATGGGATAATCAGCCCTGCCTTGGTTATGTGTTTTGCTCCACAAGACAGGAGTGATATGAGCATATCTGAACCTACCTAGAGGGAACATAGATGTGCTGAGAACTTAAAAAGTAAAAATCGATGCTCCATTGGCAACGAACCAGTAACCATTGCAGTATATATTTTCTCTCCAGGTCTCAGGAATTTCTCTGTGTACATTGCTTCATTTTTTTCGTACATTGCAAAGTGACCATTCACTACCATTTCTGAGGCTAGAATACCTCCTTTTAAGAGGATAGCCAGGCTTATATTGGAAGCTTCCTGTCCCCAGGAAAATGATACTGCCTGCCTTGATCTGAGTCATATGACCAAATAAATGTGGCCACGGCCTTGCGTCAGTTCCAATAAGCAGGAAATATCTGGTGCGCCATTGGGCTTGCGGTTTGTGAATGTCACTAACAAAGGAGGTTTGTGGGAGGGCTGTGTAGTCAATCCCAAGTTGTCCACTCCAAGTTTCACCATAGAGGAACTATTGCCTTAAGATAGTGTGACAGGCTCCAAGATGGTTTCCGGTGATCCCTCATCCTTGGTGTTGACACCCTTGTCTGCTCCATGTGAGTACTATGGAGGTGACGGAAGACATCTAAAGCTTTGTGGTAAAAGACACAGGAGCTTCAGCCCTGCTGTCTTGGATTGCTCACTGTAGGGGAGGTCAGGTACCATGTCATGAGGACACTCAAGTAGCCTGAAAGACAGGCTCATGTGGAGAAAAACTGAGTCCTTTCTCCAACATCCAGCCGCAGCTTGTTAGCCATGAGGTCTAGCAACACTGGAAACAAAACTTTCCACCCTATATAAGCCTGCAGATAACTGCACCTTCAACCAATATCTTTTTTTTTTTTTTTTTTTAAAGATTTTTGGCTTATTCTTTTGACAGAGACACAATGAGAGAGGGAACACAAGCAGGGAGAGTGGGAGACAGAGAAGCAGTCTTCCCACGGAGCAGGGAGCCCGATGCTGGGCCTGATCCCAGGACCCTGATGCGGGGCCCAATCCCAGGACGCTGGGATCATGACCTGAGCCAAAGGCAGATGCTTAAAGACTGAGCCACCCAGGCGCCCCCCCTTCAACCAGTATCTTGACCAATATCATGAGAGACTCTGAGACAGAACTACCTAGGCTTTTCCGAATTCCTGATTCCTAGAAACAGAGAGGGATAAGCTGATGGTTGCCATGAGCCGCTCAATTTTGAGGTAATTTGTTATGCAGCAATAAAGAGTTAATACAGTCTCTGTTTTGTTAAAATAGCTGTATTGCCTGATGTGTGTGTGTGTGTATTTTGTCCTGAATTAGGCATCTTAGGTATTATACTTTATTAAGTGTTCTTTTAGATTCAAAGGGAACTACTCATTTTTTATTAGAGAAATACTGATGTATCTTCTACTTTTAATAATTAGCTTATGTGAATTTAAACATATATATACACTATATGTATGAAGTAGATTATAAGGAAAAAACTGAGGCTTAAGGAGGTTAGGTAACCTCTCCAAGTTCACCCAGCTAGTCATTGGCAGCTCAAGGACTCAAGGTCACATTATTTTACCTCAGTACCCATCCATTGAATCATTACATTTTATATAGACCTTCTATTCCTACTCTTAACCCTAACTGCTCATGATTTACTATGGAATTTGGAATGGTTGTATTTTATTTAGGATTTTGTATTACATTCACAGAAATGATTGCGCTCTGTCTCATATATACTATATTTTGGCATTTGGGTGTCAGAATGATGATAGCTTCATAAACCAATTTGAAATGTTACTCCTCTCCGTCTAGATTCTGCATTTGTTAATAGTGTGAAGATCATATATTCCCATAAAATAAGAAATAATATATTTTGAAAGTGTGGAATCAAATACCCTGGTTTCAGAATAATTTTGAGAATATTTTTGAGTCCATATATTTTTTTGTTTGTTTTTAGTTTTTGTTTTGGGATAATCACAAATTTACAGAACAGTAAGATTTTTTAATGAATTATTTGATAGCATATCACTCTCAACTTATCGTGCAATTCCTATAAACAGGGACTTTCCCTCTAGGCAAGAAAATATGATTATCAAAATCAGGAAATTAGCACCGATAGACTTTTCCATTTAATTCTCAGAACCCATTCAGATTTTACTACTTGTTGAAAAAAAAATGTCTTTTCTGCAAAATCATGCAGTTGATAATTACTGGCTGTGCTTAGCTTTCAAATCTGTTTGGTCTTTCAGTCTGGAAGAGTTCCTCCATACTTGATTCTCTTGACCTTGGCATTGCTATTGTTTGTAATTATTTTGTAGAATGCTTCTCCATTTGAATTTTTCAGTTGTTTCTTCATGGTTAGATTCGGATTATGTTTTTGGCAGGAATGTGACAGCAATGGCTGCATCCTCCTCTTTGCATCCTTTCGGGATACACGTGATTTCAACTTTTCCCAGCGCTCTTGGTGGTTCACATTGAGCCCTTGATTAAGATGATATCTCCTGGGATTGTCCACTGTAAGGTCATTATTTGCCTTTTGAAATTAGTATCTACTGTGTGGGGAGATAGTTTGAGGCTAGTTAAGCATATTCTTCCTCATTGTATTTTCAGTTCATTGTATATATTTATTTTGGTATGGATTCATGGTTTCACATTTTATTCAGTGGGTTATAATCCATCACTACCATTATTGGGTGGTTTATATTGTTTCTGATGTGACCAATGGGAGCCCTTGCAAGGTGGCTCTTTTTATCTGTCCCAGCATTCTTTGAGCATTGCCTTTTCCCTCGTACAAGATATTCCAGTTTCATCTTGTAATTTCCTTGCTGAGAGCGTGATGTTACCATTTCTTCCAAGTGCCCTGGTTACATTTAGTAGAAATGCTTTTGAGAAGCCAAGATCTGAGCTCTAGGTTGGCTTGGGCGATTGAGGTGTCACTGACTGCAGATAGTAAACAGAACTAGAGAGTGCATGTGGATAGCCACGCACATGTGCACACTGTACTCTGTATTTACTGCTTTATGTATCCATATGTCGGAAACTCTGAGTTTACATTGATACATCCTGTTCCATTTCACCACCACAGGGTTCCTTTTAGCTTTCTCCCTTTCCATATTTCCAGTTCCCTTCTATCATACTGAGGAAGCTGGTTCCCACAGTGCGTAACTTATTTACTTATTTGATCAACACTTTGTTTGGAGGATAGATCTTAGATTAGCCATACATGGTACCTGCCATAAGTATCATCTTATAATACTTAGTCTTTTTGGGTATGTTACAAAGCTTATTTCTCATTTTGTGAATTTGTTTCCCCTGATTTCGTCTTGACTAGAACTGCTAAGTATCTGTCTGTTTTTATTATTTTTAGCTTGTGTTTGGAGAAAACAGCATGAGGGCTTCTGCTTCTAACTGTGATCAAGAAACAGGAATTGGATTTATCCTCTCACCTGAAACAATTAAAAATCAATGCAAAATATATGTACGACTTTCAGACTTTTGACATCAGGCAGCCCCGGAAGGTGATGCCTGAAAGAGGAGATGTCATGTAGTCAGGTAGTTGCTAAGCAGCAGCACAGAGGCAGTGGCTGGGCTGATTTGCCACAGTTCCATAGCCTGGGCCAGCAAGGGGCTGCCTGCCTGGATTTGGACAGTTGAGTACTTGTAACAATTAGTAACAACTTGGAGTAGATTTTCCCCAACCTCAATTGCCATTATGAGGACCAAGTGTTACTTGTACATGCTGGGGGTACATTACAGGAGAAGTACCCTGAACTTAGAAGACCCCTCAATCTTTTTTTAAGATTTATTCATTTTGGGTGCCTGGGTGGCTCAGTTGGTTGAGCGACTGCCTTCAGCTCAGGTCATGATCCTGGAGTCCTGGAATCGAGTCCCGCATCGGGCTCCCTGCTCAGCAGGGAGTCTGCTTCTCCCTCTGACCCTCTTCCCTCTCGTGCTGTCTCTCATTCTCTCTCTCTCAAATAAAAATAAATAAAATCTTAAAAAAAGATTAAAAAAAAGCTTAAAAAAAAAATAAAAAAAAAGATTTATTCATTTTTTGGTTTTTTTGAGTGAGAGGGGAAGGGGTGGAGGAGAAGGGGAAGGAGGAAGCAGACTCCCTGCTGAGTCTGGAGCCTGATGCGGGGCTCAGTCTCGTGACCCCAAGATCACGACCTGAGCCAACATCGAGGGTCAGATGCTCAACTGACTGAGACACCCAGGAGTCCCAAGACCCCTCAGTCTTATTAAGGGACTACTAGCAAGCCTGGCCAAACTTTGCCCTGGAGGAAGACATTATATTTTTTATCCTGGTCGGAAATCTCTCCTCTGCTCTAGAGGGAGAACTGTCTGTGTTTTCTAAGGCTGTTTGCTGTACAAACATCTTTAAAAAACTGTTCCAGGACAAAAACTGTCACAAAACATGTAGAAATGCCATGAAAATTGCCTCTCAAGTTGGAAGACAAACAAAGTAAGCCGTACAATTGCCCCAGCTTACTGTCTGAAGAGAGTGGCCAGGGTGCAGTGCAGGGAAGGCGGAATGAGACTTGGTAAGTGCACACATCTTTGCCTTGTTCCTGATCATAGCGATTTTATTTGTAGTAGCTCGGAATTGGAAACAACCGTTTGTTTCTGTTCATCCACAGATACATAGATGAGCAAATTATAATATATACATAAAATAGATAGCACCCAACAATAAAAAGGAACAAATCAATAGACACAAGAAAAAACTGAAATAATTATGCTTAGTGAAAGAAGTCAGACATAAAAAAGGTTCATGCTGTATAACATTCTAAAAATTGCAAATCTACAGCAGCAGAAGACAGATCTGTAGTTTCTTGGATTGAGGATCAGAGATTTATTACAAAATAACATGAGGAGAACTTTGGGATGGCAAATGTTTATTATCTAGATTATGGCAATGGTTTCATGAGTGTACACATATGTTGAAACATCAATTTGTACATTTAAATATGTACAATTTATTGTGTGTAAATTATACCTTAATACACCTGTTAAAGTAGAAGAAAACATGCTGGAGATAGTGGATTTATTTATAAAATTCTGTACTCTAACTGATTTTCTCTTTTTCTTTTTCCTTATTTTTGTCTTTACTTTAAACTTCTTGAGTTGAATGCTTAATAAACCTCTTACTCTCACTTAATTAGTAATGATAACACTTCATAAAATGAATTTGCTTGTAAGTATAGCTGTGATCACTTCATCTATAATTTTAGTTTTGAATTTTGCCTTGACCTTATAGCTATTTAGAAAAGTTACTTCATAATTTAGAGGGTGAAACTTTTAGTAGTGATGATTATATGGCTTTTGGGGTAGATAATCTTAACCTACAGTCTCATATGTTGTTTGTTAGTTTGTTCAGAATGTATTTGTTCCCCCTTGATCTGCGTCCATATCACCTCCACTGGGCCAGTGGGCCCATGTCCTAACTGCTGTGATTTTTGGCAATTAAGAGCTCACATGGGGCACCTGGGTGGCTTAGTCCTTAAACGTCTGCCTTCGGCTCAGGTCATGATCCCAGGGTCCTGGGATCGAGCCCCGCATCGGGCTCCCTGCTCAGCGGGAAGCCTGCTGCTCCCTCTCCCACTCCCCCTGCTTGTGTTCCCTCTCTCACTGTGTCTCTCTCTGTCAAATAAATAAATAAAATCTTTAAAGAAAAAAAAAATGAGCTCACACTTGTCCTTTTCTTAAGAGAATTACCCTTTGTCCACAGAGGCCACCTCACCCAAGAGTGAGGTCTCTCGCCTCCAGGACAGCACAAACTCGCTCAGTGATTGATAGAGAGGTACAGAAGTCCAGCCCCCTTATCTCAGAGTGAAAGGAATTACAGATGCAGTTCAACTCCAGAGGTCCCTTCCTCCATCATGCTAGAGGCTGGAATTTACTGAGACCACCTTCTTGCTCAGCAGCTTCCCCGTTCCTATCCTACACCTCGCCTCTCATTCCCTTCCTTGGTCAGGGTTTTGTTTTGTTTTGTTTTGTTTTGTTTTAAAAGATTTTATTTATTTATTCGACAGAGAGAGAGCACAAGTAGGCAGAGTGGCAGGCAGAGATAGAGAAGCAGGCTCTCCGCTGGGCAGGGAGCCCGACGCGGGGCTCGATCCCAGGACCCCAGGATCATGACCCGAGCCGAAGGCAGCCGCTCAAACGACTGAGCCACCCGGGCACCCACTCAGGGTTTTGTCGCCCCTGAAAAGCATTCCCTCATAAGTTACGGGCATTCACATTTCTGTGTCATGCTCTAGGATACCATTTTATGATGAGTTTTTAAAAGTGCCTCACAGATGCTTTAACAAGAATGTGTATGTAAGATCTGTGTTTATGCACACATACCTATCTATTTATACATACATATTATATTGATCTCCCATGGAAGTAGCAGCAGAGGTTACTTTGCCCAAAGTATGTTTCTTTCCATTTCTTCCCTCAATATGGAAGCAGCAGCAGGTTTCTATGTGCATTGCCATAGGGGAAAAAGATGGACACAGCTTAAACTTAAGAATCAAAATCATTTTTATGCTTTTTCAAATTGCCCTTAGTAGAGGAAATCATCTCGACAGCAAAGGTGTTCACTTGCAGTAACCACACCTCATTCTTCCTTGTCTCAGTAAATTCTAATACCATTTACTAAATTTATTTTTTATTAATTTAATTTTTTATTTATGTTTCTTTTAAGATTTTATTTTAGAGAGAGAGCGCATGTGCATGTGCGTGAATGGGGGGAAGGGGCAGAGGGAGAATCTCAAGCAAACCCTGAGCTGAGCATGGAGCTTGTCGTGGGGCTCGATCTCATGACCCCAACACCATGACCTGAGCTGAAACCAAACATCTAAACAACTGAGCCACCCAGGGGCCCCTATGTTTATTTATTCTTTTTTTTTTTAAGATTTTATTTATTTATTTGACAGAGAGAGAAAGCGAGAGAGGAAACACAAGCAGGGGGAGTGGGAGAGGGAGAAGCAGGCTTCCCGCCGAGTGGGGAACCTGATGGGGGCTCGATCTCAGGACCCCGGGACCATGACCTGAGCCGAAGGCAGATGCTTAACGACTGAGCCACCCACGCGCCCCTGTTTATTTGTTCTTAAGTAATCTCCACACCCAGTGTGGGGCTTGAACTCACCTTGAGATCCAGAGTCTCTCCTTCCTCTGACCAAGCCAGCCAGGTGCCCCATCCCATTTACTAAATTTTTTAAATGAAAATCTTAGAGCTATACTTGACCCTGCTTTTCCTTTCACATTGAACAGCCAATCTTCAAGCAAATCCCGTGAGCCTTACCTTCAGAATATAACCCCAAACCAGTGTTTTCTCACTACCACCACTATCACAACTGTCTCTCCCCTGGATTACTCCTCTCACCTCCTAAATTATCTCTGTTTTCACTCTTTACTCTCCCATAATAACTAGACCAGTCCTTTTAAAATGTAAATAAGTTCCCCTGTCTGGAACTCTCCATGAACTTCTCATCCCACTTAAAAGAGAATATAAACTCTTTACATGATCTGGCACCAAATATTTCTAAAAAACCTTTTGTCTTTCCCCCTTTCCTCTTACTCACTGGACTTGAGTCACACTTGTGTCCTTGATACTAATGCATGGTCCTTTTTTTTTTTAATTTTTATTGTTATGTTAGTCACCATACATTACATCATTAGTTTTTGATGTAGTGTTCCATGACTCATTGTTTGCATATAACACCCAGTGCTCCACGCAGAATGTGCCCTCTTTAATACCCATCACCAGGCTAACCCATCCCTCCAACCCCCTCCCCTCTAGAACCCTCAGGTTGTTTCTCAGAGTCCATCGTCTCTCATGGTTCGTCTCCCCCTCCGATTTCCCCCCCCTTCATTCTTCCCCTCCTGCTGTCTTCTTCGTCTTCTTTTTTTTTTTTTTTGAACATATAATGTATTATTTGTTTCAGAGGTACAGGTCTGTGATTCAACAGTCTTACACAATTCACAGCGCTCACCATAGCACATACCCTCATTGAGGAGGATATTGACTCTCTTTTTAAAGTCAACATAGATCTATGTTTGTCAGCTGTGCAATTTCTTTCCAGCAGGTGTTTCTTTTTTTCTTTGCTACTTTTGCTCAACCTGTAACTGCTTTCCATGGATATAGTATGTGAGTGAACGTGTTCAACGACAGCAACAAACTATTTTATCTTCTGTTGTTCAGATTACGTTTGTTTCCTCTTAAAAGTTTCTTTATTTTTTATTTTGGTCTTTTACTTTCAAATATCTTGATTATCAGCTCAAAATAATAATATGAATAACATCTTGGTTATTGATTCGTAAATAATAGGAAAGAGGGCTATTTATCTTATGCATAGAGGATGTTTACCAATTCTCTTAAAGGTGAGTCAAGGACCTGACTTTTATGCTGTTTGCCTTAAATTCCAAAATTTATGCTGGGATGCCGACACCCATTCTCGCTCTTTTCCTTCTCACCAGAATTCCACTGAGTTATTTAGGGAACTACACTCTGTTGGAGGTTTAACTAAGAACATGCTAGCAGCAGGCTGTTCTTTATGTGAAGGCTCTGGATAGGGTGTCAAGCACCTAGTGCTCAGTACTACATAATATTTCCATGTTCAAATCTGGTCTTCCTCCTCTTCATTTCCTCTGTCAGAATTGTGTAATGGATTCCCACAGCCTGCTCTATCTACTGGCATTGTTCATTCCACTTAGTGTTTTCCAGATATTTGATAAAACCTCTTTTCTGCTGATGCCCTGCCTTCCTGTCCTCACTGTGGGTGTAGTAGGATGCAATTTAAAAATCTTCATCATTATCACTGTATTGTGATTTGGGGAAAGGAAGAACATAAGCTTAAGTTTCTAATCTACCCTTTTGTCCCAGAATCATTAATGTATTGTTGCTGCCTTTTTTGTTGTTGTTGTTGTATTTAGCAAAATATTTCATTCAAATGTTCTTCCCCTTCTAAGGAATAGTAAAAGCCCATCAGAAGATGTTAGGTCTAGTGTCATTCCTGACCCTCATACGAGACCTTGGCCAGTGAACTTCTGTGGACCTCAGGCCCACGCCTATAAAATTGATCAGCTCAGATGGAAAGATTACTGTACTTATTTCACTTCTAACATTACGATTCTAAGTCTGTTGTAAAAATGTTTATTAATAAGTTTAAAAATACTCTTCTGTTACCAGAGAATACTTTCTGACTGTATATTTTGGAAAGCCAAACAAGCACTAGAAGACATAGTGTTATTAAAGAGGGTAAAAAAGAATCTCGTTCTTCAAAAAAAAAATCCTCTTTTTATTATAGGTTCTGATGCGGGGCAACCAGCTGGCATTAAAACACTAAGTTTTTATTTATGGGGGAAAAGAATGACAGCTCAGTTTACTTTAAAGAGAAGTCATACCAAAAGCTCATAAGAAAAGGTTCTGTCTTTTGCAAATGTTCATATTGTTTTCTGAATCTTTTTTCTAATTGTGACAACCGTTAGAGATATACTTGCTTGCCTTCACAGTATGTACACAGCAATGTTAGGGATTGGGGGTCAATGGGCTGCAGATGAGATCTTAGATTCTTATTCTTTTTTTTTTTTTTTTAAGATTTTATTTATTTATTAAAGAGAGCACAAGCAGGTGGAGGGGCAGAGGAAGAGGGAGAAGCAGGCTCCCCGCTGAGCGGGGAGCCCAATACGGGACTCCATCCAAGGACCCTGGGATCATGACCTGAGCTGAAGGCAGACACTTAACCGACTGAGCGCCCCAGGCGCCCCCTTACGTTCCTAATCTTAAAAGATTTCTTTTTAGTAGTAGGGAGAACGAGGGATGCAGAAAAGTAGTTGTCATATTTTTTAAGAACAAAATCATACCATCAGCTGAAACTGTGTGTCTTTGTTGGTTCTTACTTTGAAGACCCTGGTTTAATCTAAGCTAGGAGCCTGCTCTGAAACATGTCTGTATATTTGACATCATTTGGAGAGCTCATAAGGCATGCATTAGTTCCCATTTCCCCTTTGGAGAGAAAGTTGATGAATGAAGCAAAGTTTGGAATATGCATTAGCAAATTCCAGCACATACAAGTGGAAAGTTTTACTCCATGGGCATACAGGAGAATTGTAAATGCATCACAGAACATATTTGGCTGTGTTATAATTGGACCCTGGAGAAAAAGTGTCCTTCTTCAGCTCAGAGATTTTCTCCTGGGAACAGGAAAACCATAGCTCCTTTCTTACCAGTTTCATTCCTGTGCATCTTGAGCGTCAATTTAAACTCCAGAGTTTGATAGTACTAAAATATTTATTAGGGAAAAAAGTGAACTTTATGGAAGTAGTACCTTCATAAATCTGATCCTACATCATGAAGTTGTGTACTTTGTGGCAAACTTTATGTTCATTGTATTGAGCATTTCAGCCTATGTTTCTATCATGTATATTTTAAAGACGATTTTAAGCCAATCGGAAGAGAAATTGATTTCCAATTTTAAAACATCTGAGATTGTTTATAGAACTGGACAAGTTAAACTGGAAATACAGGATTAGAGACATCTCTATTTTTCATGAAGGATTTGGTGCTGTCTTTGGGTGAGAGAATGTTTCTAGTTTTATTACTAAAGTGAGATGTTGAGAAAATTGTTTTAAATATTCTCTTATTCATTTTGGATATAATAAACAAGCCTGTGTTGTGGTTTTGTTCCCAGTAGTCTTTGCTGACAAATTTAGCCTCTTTTGAATTACTCTTTCTTCTCAGTTCTCCCAGTCACCTTCTTCCTCAGCCTAACACCAGCCTCGCTATATTTGTCTGCTTATCTGTTTTGTGCGTGTGGCATTTTTCTCCCTCTTTTAAGATTCCCAGTAACAGAGATCATATTTTATCAGTTTTTTGTTGTTGTTGTCCCAACACTTGGGTTGGCACTTGCGAAGGGCTAGGTAGTTGTTGAATTTACTATTGAGTTATCTAGATTTTTTTAAATAAACTGGTTTTCTTTCCTCCTCCTCTCTTTCCTTTGAATTCATAGAAGAGTCTAAAAATAAAAAGCTAATATTGCTCTTTGACCAAGCTGCTGAAAAGTAAGAAACAAAATGAAATAATGAGTAAGTTGTTACAAATAAGTCAAGAGTCAAACTAGATTTTGACACCTCTGAGCAATAATTAAGACTTTTAATATCTAGGGGCGCCTGGGTGGCTCAGTCGTTCAGCGTCTGCCTCCGACTCAGGTCATGATCCCAGGGTCCTGGGATCGAGTCCCACATCAGGCTCCCTGCTCGGCAGGAAGCTTGCTTCTCCCTCTCCCACTCCCCCTGCTTGCGTTCCTTCTCTCGCCATCTCTCTCTGTCAAATAAATAAATAAAATCTTAAAAAAAAAACTTTTAATATCTATAAAAGGAAATTTTATTCTTTAGAAGAGTTATAAACAACAAATTATCCTTGCAAAGAAGTTTAAACACAAAATGGCTAAATATTCTAGGTAAATGTAGTTATGTTTGCAAATTAGATTATTAAGTTTTTCAGCAATCGTAAAATGTCTGAAGTCAGAAGACCACACCATGTCCTCATGAACACATTCAATATTTTCTTAATCAGTTCTCTTATTTTCATTACTCGTATTTTTATGCCCACTTTCTTTAAATTTTCCTGAGGCCACTTCCATAAGGAAGGCAATTTCTGAGACATAGCCATTTGAAACTAATAATTATCAGATCATGACTACAGAATATAATTCTTTAGCCAATTTCTTATTTTAAAACCAGCTGAACATCGGTTGGCTCACACTTCCTCCTACCTTCCTCCACCTTTCTCTCTTTGTCCATAATCTTTGGTTTCTGTTAAAGAGCCTATTCTTATACTGTTTGAACCTTGTCTTTCACCCACATACATCCTGCTACTTTGCAGGTAACCATGACAATGCTCCGCAGAACTGAGGTTATGTGCCATACAAAATGCAGCCATGCTGTCTTAAATTTATTAGCAAACACACCTTTCCCAAAATACACACACGTACACAAACAAAGATCATATTAAAATTGCATGACATTTAGGAAGTCTTAAAAGACCAAGTGTACAATCAAATGATTTAATATGTAGGAAGAAATTGAGATTCTTTTGTAAGGAACAAATAAAAGCATATGAATCCTTGTTAATACAGAAATAACATCTTAATGTTTTCTAAATCATTATTCCAGATACTTTCAATCCTTCAGTGTCTGCCTCAAGATTTACATTTGGTACTTAATAATCACAGCAAGGTTGGAGGTAGATCTATTTTCTGGTAAATGATTATTAATAATCCTTATTGTCTGCCCCTCTGCCTGCTTGTACTCTCCTTCTCTCTCTCTCTCTCAAATAAATAGATAAAATATTTAAACAACAATAATAATGAGTTTCATATTTCTAAAGGCAGTGATGAAGGAACGAGAAGACGGAGGTTCAGCTTCTCGAAAACGGAGGAAATCACCGGACCAACCATTTACAGCTTCTCACTGTACAGACTATAGCCTAAGAGTTAGTTGACCCACATGTGAGGATTCAGTCATCACCTTTTTAAGGTATTCAGATATCTCCCACTCTGGCTTCTGCACAGAGCTCCAGTTCATCACTGAGTTGGAATAATATTGTAAAATCCTCCAAAAAGAAATATTTTTTTATTATAAGTGGAAACACCTAAATACTGAGAATCAAAGAAGTATGTTAGAGGTTAACCTAGCACTTCAAGGACTTAACAATTTTTTTAAAGATTTTATTTATTCATTTGACAGAAAGAGCACAAGCAGGGGGGAGCAGCAGAGGGGGAGGGAGAAGCGGACTCCCCGCTGAGCAGAGAGCCCGACATGGGGCTCGATCCCGGGACCCTGGGATCATGACCGGAGCCGAAGGCAGATGCTTAACTGACTGAGCCACACAGGTGTCCCAAGGACTTGCCATTAGCCATGTCTTAGTCTTTTTAATAAATGGCTTCTTCCCTTAATAAACTAGTGTGTGTTCAGTGACCAGTACTGAGACACACTCTCTTACATGTGCCCAAGAAAGGTAGACACAATGCCAGCCCTCAGGAAACTCCTAGCCACTCATTCTTTCTCCTTCCCTGTACTTCCTTAGCTCATGCTCTTATCTCAGTGCTGGAGTTAGGATCCTTTTCCTGAACTTTTCCTGCTGTCCATTAGCTATATGCCAGATCAAACTCTTGAAAACAGTTTCCAACATATCATCAACTGTAAAAGTTTCCAACAGAATGAAGTTTGTCCTTGAAAGGCCTCCAAACCCTCGTACTCAGTCAATCTTGTGTTACTCCGTTCTTATATTTTTGCCAACATTTTGCCTTCTATCTGGCACTTCCTCTTGTTTACTGCTTATCAATATTTCAAGACCAATCCATGCTACAACTGGTCTTTGAAGCCTTCTCAGACATTCAGAATGATATCATTAATAATAAATAATAACAGATCGTACCAGCAGGAATAATGCTATTTAGTCCTGGGAGATTAGGTCTGTGTTCCAGCCGTGTACCTGGATCAGTGCCTTACACATATCATCTCACTGAATTCCATATTAGCTTCTTATCCTTACTGTAATAAATGACCACAAATTTGCCAGCTTAAATAGCACAAATTTCTTATCGACAGTTCTGTAGGTTAGAAGTCTAATGGGTATCAGTAACTAAAATCAGGGTGTGGGCAGGGCTGTGTTCCTGTTTCATAAGCTCTCTAGGGAATCTGTTTTCTTGCCTTTTCCAGCACACAGATGAGCCACTCCCTCACCCCGCTCTGGCTTAGAGTATATGGGATGGAAGAGAGCAGTGGTTAAGCACAGGAGCACTGATTCAGAAAGGCTGAATTTGAATCCTAATATCTCTATTAACTCTGACCTTGAGAAGCTGCCTTTAATAATTCTGTGCCTTAGTTTCCTTTTCTTTGAAACTGGGATCATAATGGTCCATAACTCATGAGGTACTTAGAAGGGTGAACTGAATTATTCCATGTAAGGACTTGCAACAGCTATTGGAAAGTAGAAATACTCAAGAAATGACAGCATTTGTTATTCCTTTTATGATCATTAGACAAGCCTGTAGAGACACTGAGGCTGTCGCTTGCAAAGGGAGAGGGTGCAGTATGACCTTGGAGTGAGTTAAAATGCAATGTAATAAGAATAATAACTCCAATAAGAAAAAAGCACAAGATGGGGTGCCTGGGTGGCTCACTTGATTAAGCTTCTGACTTGATTTCAGCTCAGGTCATGACTTCAAGGGTCATGAGATCGAGCCCCACGTTGGGCTCTGAGCTGGGCACGGAGCCTGCTTAGGATTCCTTCTCTCCCTCGCCCTCTGCCCCTCCCCTCTGCTCTCACCAGCCCCCCCCATCTGTCTAAAATAAATATTTTTTTAAAAGAAAAAGACATTTTTAGTAACATGCAAGACTATGGTTAGTTGAAGAGTAGAAACAATGTCCGTTAGTTATTTCTTAGGATGTTTCTAGGTGCTTAATGTCATAAAACACTGGAGCCTCAATGATGTTCACTTGTCCTCAAGGCTACTGAGTGGTTGTTTTTATATCTCCTTTTGTCTTGAGTTGGAGTCCCTGGAAGTTGATCCTGAGATTAGGACTTTTGTTCGAGTGATTTCTTAGGAAAAGGGAAGTGATGGGAGCAGCATGAAGCAGAAATATGGTCTCAGGGATAGACTAGTTTCAGTCTGAGGCCCCGAGAAAACTCCGAGCAAAGTTTACACCGACAAGTTCTTTCCACGTTGAGCAAGGGGAGCGACCATTGTATGTTCCCATGTCCATGTGCCCAGGTCTGGGTGAGGGACGCCTTTCGAAGTGAGATAACTATAGTTCAGCAATTCTTCCATGCAGGGGGCAGCTGTGAGTTGCTATCAGCGAACCCACACGGCAGCTGGTGAGTGGGGGGCACTGGACAGTACAGGCGATCTGAGAAAGATACCAATGCCATCCACTACATACTTGACAACTTCTTTGTGTGTTAGGATCTTCTCATTCATATTGCCCTCTCTTCCTCTAGACCAGTCATGAGCCGAAAAAAGAAAAAGACTTCTGCGATATTTGGCTTACACATACACACATACCCATTGATATCTGTATGAATGTTGTAGGCTAACATTATTGAGTTCTTATTAGGCATAAGACACTTATTATCATTTTACATGGATAATTTCATTTATTTCTCAACCCAGCAAGGTAATCAATTTCATTAAACCATTACCTAGCTGAGGAAATGAAAAAACCAAAAAGAGAATTGGTTAAGATCAAAAAGCTAGAAAGTATAAAAGCTGAGATCAAATTTAAGGACTGTCTCAGAAACCATGTTCTAAATGGAACCAAAATAAATATACTATCTCTTGTCTTTTCTTTCCTAGCCCGTTCCTTCTTTGGACTCATGTATACATTTTAGAGAGTAGAGGGCAGTTTACAGGGACTAATCCTACTTACGGCACGCTAGTCCAAAACATTGTCTTTGGACCAAGTTCTCTCATGGTTCAAAGTCAGTTTCATTCCAATTTAGGGTTTCATCTAAGTTTTAAAGTTGACTCTGGTTCTTAGGTGATTTAAGTGTCTTGAACCCACAAGCCTGCAGTCAGCCTCAACGAATCAGAAGCCCTCTTACAAATAGATCTTTCTGTGGCTACCTTAACAGTTCTCCAAACTTATCACCTCCCAACTTGTTTTCTGTATCCCTACAGTATCTGTGGTATCTCATAATCATTTTTTTACATGGAATATTGTCTCAGTCATTATTTCAAAGATGTGCTTTAAGGGTCTGCCTATACAAAAGTGATCCAATAAGGCAGCATGGAGATAGAGGAGCAACGAAGAACAAGGAGATGCCTAAGTAACATGGGTGAATCTGAATAAACATTGACTCGATAAAGCAGTAACAACAGTGTCTTATGGAGTTTAAAATACTTTTAATAATAATGCATAAAGCAAGAGTGGCATAAATCCAGTTAATATGTTCCAATATCTTTGCATTGTCTAGGAAATTATTATTAGTTTATCTTAGACTTTAATAAATCAGCGATGTAATCACTTGAGCAACCAGTGAAAGAATATGTAATTATAAGTCTAACAAAGCAGACAGTATAGTAAGAAGAAAATAAGTCCGGGAATGAGGGAAACAGCACACAAAAGAGACCTATAGAAGGCAGAGAACAAGATGGTAGATTTGGATTCAAATATAGAGGTAGAGTAAATGTTAATAGGTTAAACCCTCCAATGAACAGACAAGTATTGTCAAACCGAACTTTTTAAGAATTAAAAAAAAACTATGCTGCTTATGAAAAAAGATATTCTTGATATAAAGACCAGAAGTAAAAGAATTTTTAAAAACATGCAAACACTTTTTAAAAAGCTGATATAGCTCTACTTACATATGGCAAGAAGCATTACCATCAGTAAAGAGATAGTTCATAACTAAAGGTTCACTTCATTAGGAAGATATAACAATCCTAGACTTTTACATACGTAATAACACTGCCTCAAGGTATATAAAACAAAACTATATAAAACTAAGAAATCCACATTCAGAGTTGGAGATATTAACACAAATCCCTTTGAAACTAATAGATAAAACTCAGTAAGGATCTAGAAGCTTTGAACAACAGAACTATCAAAGGTGACCTAATTGACATATTAATAAGCATTACATCTACACAAAATACAATTCACGTTCAAGTTCACACAAAACATTTAACGAAATTGATTATTTGCTTGTCCAAGCAAATCTCAACATCCTTTTTCAGAGTACTAAAATAACACAGTGTTTTCTCCAATCACAGAACAATGGAGCTAAAAGTTAAAAGCAAAAGAACAAAAAACAATACTCCCGCCCTAACAAAATCCTCACAGGTTTGAAAAAGCAATAATCTTCTGAATGACTTAATCACAATATTTAGAAAAATCTGGAAATTTTTAAATGAAATGACAGTAGAATACTTAATATCAAAACATATGGGACGCTGCTAAAGCCACACGTAAAAATGTATAGAGAAGAAAAAAGCCTGAAAAATCAATAACCTCGCATCCGTCTCGAGAAGCAATGAGTGCATATAGCACTCAGGTCTTGGTTTCTATATTTTATTCCTCTTTAAAAGAAACCAGAGTGCTCGCTTCGGCAGCACATACACTAAAAGAAGCCAGAGATTCCTGTCCATAGGGAAGTGCTTGATTATAGTTTAGGAGCAGGAAATGTAGGAGGTCAACCTGGGATATCCTCCTATGCCTGAAAGTAAGGAAATTCTCTGAGATGAGTGTGATTCAAAAGAACACAGTATTTGATTTGAAGAGACTTGTGATTTTTATACATCAAATCAAGAATTCCCTAAGTAACCTTATTATTGAGAGAGGGAGGGAGGGAGGGAGAGGAGGGTTTGGGGAAAATGGGAAAGCTTGGATTTATAGAAACATGTCTCTTTTAATAAATGTAGAAGGACTTATAACATGAGAAAAATAAGCATCTTGCAGCAATTGATCACACCAGCGGTGAAGCCATTGGGTGAAAAGTTGTTGGGGAACAGGACGTTTGCAACTCGCAAAATGCTAGTCTATGGAGGACCTATCGATTACAAATGCATAGCTTTTCACAATGAAGAAATTAGGCAGTCCCCATTTCAACCAGGTGATCAAATTTAGTGTCACCACAAGTTGGACAGTATGACATTATGTTCCTGAAGTTTTCAGGCAATAAAAATAGTATACATCATTGCCTATGAAGTGTCTTTGCCAAGAATTTATGTGACTAGAATCTAATTATGTGGAAATCACTCAGACAAATTCAGAATAAGGGACATTCTTCAAGACAATTGTCCTGGACTCTTCAGTAAATCAGTCAATGTCATGAAAAACAAGGGCAAGTGTACTGTTCTAGATTAAAAGAGACTAAAGAGACAAAATAATCAATGTAATATGTAAAGTTTCACTGGATCCTGGATCTGAAAAAAAAATAGCGATAACAAATATTTTGGAGATAATTAGAGAAAAATTTAATGTAGACTGTATATTGATAAGAAATCATAGTTCATTCTCTTACAGATGAAAATAGTTCCATTCCTTTTTTTATAGCTGCTGTCACAAGTGTCCCAAAACTTGGTTTAAAACAACAAATGTTATACGCAAACAATGAGTCATGGAACACTACATCAAAAACTAATGATGTAAGAGGCACCTGGGTGGCTCAGTTGGTTAAGCAACTGCCTTCAGCTCAGGTCATGATCCCAGGGTCCTGGGATCGAGCCCCGCATCGGGCTCCCTGCTCAGCGGGAAGCCTGCGTCTTCCTCTCCCACTCCCCCTGCTTGTGTTCCCTCTCTCGCTGTCTCTCTCTCTCTCTGTCAGTTAAATAAATAAAATCTTTAAAAAAAAAAAACCAAAACTAATGATGTATGTATGGTGATTAACATATTAAAATAAAATTAAAGCAACAACAACAACAAAAGTGTATTAAAGCTTTGTTGGCTAGAAGTCCCACACTGGTCTAGTGGAGCTAAAATCAAAGTATTGACAGGGCTGCATTCCTTTCTGGAAGCCCTAAGGGAGAATTTATTTCCTTGTCTCTTTCAGCCTTTAGAAGCCACCAGCAAGGGTAGCTCTGGGGCTCTCTTTCTCCATCTTCTACGTTAGCAACATTCCATCTCTCTAACCTGTCTTCCCTCTCACATCTTCCTCTGACCACAGCAAGGGAAGATTTCCTACTTTTAAGGATCCATGTGATTAGGCTGGTCCCACTCACATCCTCCAGGATAATTTCCCCAAGATCCTTAATTTAATCACATCAGCAAAGGTAATGATTCACAGGTTCTCCATATTGGGGGTGGATTCTTTTGTGAGGTGGAAAGTGGTAGAAGGTAGAGCATCACTCCACCTAACTCAGGGGTATTGTGGTCATTTAGGAAATTATTTTTATTCTTAGGAGAAACATGTTTAGCTATTTAGGAATAAGTCTACAACTTAGGAGTGTGTGTGTGTGTGTGTGTGTGTGTGTGTGTGTGTGTGTGTAACCAAATGTAGCAAAATGTTAAGAACAGTTGAATCTAGATGGAATCGTTATGGTTCTTTCACTCTTCTGTAGGTTGAAAATTTTTCAAAAGAAATGTGCTATTAAACTTCTTCAGTCCCCAGACAACCCAGGACATATCTGATTTAAGAATAATTTCAAAAAAAGAAAAGTAGCGACAATGTTAAGACTGGGTATCTCAATAAATACATGTAAATAGAGAGCCAACTAGAATAAAGATAAGGTTGTAATTTGTTTTTTTTTTTTTATAAAGCAGTCACTGATATTTCCTGGAAAAGTATTCAGTGGTTTGTAGGAGACACGATGACCTTGTTTTTATCTGTTTAAATAAAATTATAGAGTGGATTTGTTTTGTTTCAGAGTGAACTTGTCTGATGTTGATGTACTCTGAAAATGTTTTTCAGTGGAACAATGTCTTGCCTTAGCCGTGAGTGACAGGCCAGCTTCTGACAACACTGAGTCCTAGCTGTCAAGGTCAGACCAGTTTTTAAAAGTCTAGGGCTGTCCCTCCCTCCTTCCTTCCTTCCTTCCTTCTCTCTTTCCTTCCTTCCTTCCTTCCTGTCCTTGGTTCCTTTCTTCTTCCCTTGTGGTTTGCTGGCTTTCTTTAGTGTTAGTCTCGAATTCCTTTCTCTTTATCTTTTGTGTATGCATTACAGATTTTTGATTTGTCACCAGTAGGTTCATATATAACATCTTATGCCTATAGCAGTCTATACAAAGTTGATGGTAGCTTAAGTTTGAACCCATTCTAAAAGCACTAAATTTTAACTACTCCCCCATGTTTAAGTGTATGATGTCATACTTTGCATCCTTTTGTGAATCCCTCGAATAATTTTTATAGATATAACTGATTTTACTGCTTCTCTGCTTTAACATCCATATCACTTCTATATTTCCTTTCATAATTTCCTTACTCCTGATTTGCTTTTTCTTTCCACTCAAAGAATTTCCTTTAACATGTCTTATAAGACTGATTTAGTCATGATGAACTCCTTTAACTTTTGATTGGGAAACTCTTTGTCTTCTATCCTGAATGATAGCCTCACTAGAGAGAGTAGTTTTGGTTGCAGGCTTTTTTCTTTTAGTACGTGAATATATCCTCCTACTCCCTTCCGACCTGCAAAGTTTTGTGATGTTTGGTTTTCTGTTAAATGAATGCTCAAAACATAGCCACAAATCAGTTAATTTTAACTCCAGTGATAAATTTGCAGAATAGTGTCCTTAAAAATGATAAAAAACCTAGTATAAACATTTCAAGGAGAATAAATTTTCACACTCATGCCTTCATTCAACAAATATTTTAAAAGTCTAGTAGGTGGAGAATACTCTGAGTAACCCTGAGAGGAATATGAAGATGAGGAGTGGACAGTGGTTTTCTTAAAAAAACAAAACAAAACAAAACACCCTACCCTTTGGTCATATATGTGATAGGTATTTCCAACTTAGACCATTTATTGTAAATAAGGAAAAACTGCCAGCATATTTATTAACTATTTGTTTAAAGCCAAATTGTCATTACTCATATATAGTAACTTAATGTTAAGAATACTGTCAGGGAAACTTTGTAGAATTATTTAGCTTGGTACATACATATTGTGAAATTCACATATTCTCTCCCACAGACTCCTATCGAGGCTGTTATACACTGAGTTGTCAGTAGAAGTAAACAAATGGCTGAACTTAACCAAAGAAATCAGTGTTAAGTAATGTATTACTAGTAGTTGCTCCCCGTAAGGATTACCCAACCATATAGTAATATATGCTCTCCATTCACATTGATACATGAATGATATGAAACCAGAATTGTGCCATATGCAGTATTGGACATACATGTATAAAATAAATACTTCTTAGTAAATTTTTTTCCATTAAGTCATAGCAAAATGTGATGGTGGGAATCACTGTTATTACTGCTAGCGTCAACAGCCTTTTATAGTCAGTAAAAGCAATCCTCCGAAAGGAAACTGTTCTTAGGGGAAAACACACTATTGACATGTGGTATTAACAAACGTAACTGATCTGCTGACAGACTGCCCTCTATGTCACATGCAGCCTTTTCATTATTAGTTGCTCCCTGCAGAAGCATTCAACTGAGTACATTTGTATAAATTTAAAAAAACTCCCAAGTTACCCAGAAAGGATGGAAAAGTTCCTCTTTTTGGTTAATGGTCACTCTGACTTCCAGCAGGATCGGGACATTAAACTTTCTGAAATTCACCTTAATGTAGCTTTCATGCCTTTGGTTCATTGTCTGATTGTTTAGTTACTTACTATTGAGATTTGAGAGTTCCTTATTGTTCTAGATTCTACTTTGGAGTCATTAGGCCTTAATACTTCTTCAGCCTTGCCCTCTCTCCACTTCCATTTCAGGACTTCTGGAACAACAGTAGTGGTAGGTCTTTTGTTACTGTCCCACAAGTCTCTAAGGCTCTGTTTTGTTCTGTTTTTAGAGAAGGGGTTGGGCAGAGTGAGAGGGAGAGAGAATCTTAAGCAGGCTCCATGTCTAGCACAGAGACAATCCCGGGCTCGATCTCACGACCCTGAGATCATGACCTGAGTCAAAGTCAAGAGTCGGGTGCTTAATCAACTGAGCCACCCAGGCACCCCTGCTATTTGTTTGTTTGTTTATTGTCTGTTTTCCCTCTGTTTTTCCAATGGGCGATTTCCGTTCTATTTTACACTTCACTGATTCTTTCCTCCATCTTCTTCGTTCTGCTGTTGAGTCCATCCACTGAGTTTTTAATTGCAGTTATTGCATACTTCAGTTCTACAGTTTCTATTTGGTTCTTCTTTTTCCTTCTTCACTATTTCTTTTCTGAAACGTTCCCCCCCCCGCTTTTTTTTCTTTCTGTTTCAAGCACATTTGTAATGTTTGCTGAATCCTTTTTAAAATCCCTGCTTTAAAATCTTTGTCAGATATTTCTGTGCCATCTTAGTGTTTATATTTAGTGTCTTTTTAAATTCAAACTGTGGTCTTTGTAGTTCTCTACATGATGTAATATTTCGGGTATTAAATTATGAGACTGGATTTTCTAGAAACGTTTTTGAATTGGCTTTCTCTCACACTGCTGCAGCTAGGCAAGAAAGTGAGGTGCACCTTTTTTTTTAAGATTTATTTATTTATTTGATTGAGAGAGATAGAGCGTAAGTAGGGAGCAGGAGAGGGAGAAGCAGGAACCCCCACTGGGCAGGGAGCCCGATGTGGGGCTCGATCCCAGGACCCTGAGACCATGACCTGAGCCAAAGGCAGATGCTCAACTGACTGAGCCACCCATTCGCCCTGCA
Organism: Callorhinus ursinus; assembly: GCF_003265705.2. Classification (NCBI taxonomy): domain Eukaryota; kingdom Metazoa; phylum Chordata; class Mammalia; order Carnivora; family Otariidae; genus Callorhinus; species Callorhinus ursinus. The sequence goes on along the minus strand of NW_027397074.1, from coordinate 10,878,322 downwards.
GGTGAGGGGCACTTTTTTACTGCCAGGTAGGATTAGAAGTCCAATTCCCACTTGGCTTCCACTGAGACCGGGGAGGGTGTTTTTTTTGCGGGGTAGGGTAGAGTTCCAGCTCCGCTCTAGGCCTCTGCAGACCCCACCCTGGCTGGGAAGGTTAGGTGTGCTTCCTTTCTGCCGAGTGGGGATAGGGGCTCTGGCCCCTGGAAACATCAGCGCAGAAAGAGTGACCTCATTATCACTGGGTGTTGGGAAAATCCTGATTCTAGTCCTTGTCACATCACCCGGGTGGGGAGGGGGAGGGGTGTTCACTCACTACAGCTGGTAGTGGACGATGGTGCTCCCCACGCGGTCTCTGCGGACAGTGTAGAAAGGGGGCACTCCTTACTGCCCAGTGGGCATGAAGTCCTAGCTCCCAGCCTTGGCCTTCCCTGGCACCACCAACAATGTGGGTTGGGGAACCTTGTCACAACCCAGAGATAATCTTTCCTCAACCTTTGCTGATGAGGGAGGCAGAGTTGGAGCCATAGTTTTTTCTCAGGTGTTTGGCTGGAGTAGAGCAGTTATTTATGGCTTAACATGTTTCTCTCTGCCTGAGCTGCCCATTTCCTAATCATTTGGCTAAAGAGAGCAGGCTTTTGTTGGAGTTATTTTTGTCTGCCCCATTTGTATTTCTGGGTTGCCACTTTTCCAGCATCCAGTCTGGGATATATGAGGCAAAAAGAAAACCCACTCTTAAACATCATGCTTTATATTCTGGTCCCAAGATCTCAAGCTGGCCTGCCTTCTCCTCTCTGCCTTTGAGTTTTGTTATTTTTGTTTTATATATAATGTCCAGGATTTTTAGTTGTAATTAGTGGGAGGACTGTGAACAAAAAATATGTCTATTCCATCTTCCTCAAAGTGGAAATCTGACAATAAATTTATATTTTCAAATTGATAGCTTTTATTTATCACAAATATTATCAGGAGAACAGCAAGATGCAAGTTGATGGAAGTCTCATGTGACCTTCAGCATCCAGTTGATCTGGGTAGTTTTTTAATTTTATTTTTGTTTTTCTTTTTTTTTTTAACTTTGAATTGAGAAAATTCTGCTTGACACAAATAATCAGTTACCATAATATCCTTTTTATTTCACCTATGACTCACAGGCCACATATCACTCACTGCTTGTTTTGGTAAGCAAGGTTGGCCTGGATCATAGTCACATCCACTTACTAACATATTATATGTGGCTACTTTGCAGTACAGTGGGAGAGTTGAGTAGTTGTGACAGAAACTTTATGATGCATAACACTGAAAATAATTACTATCTATGCCTTTGAAGAAAAAGCTTGTCAATTCCTGTTTACAGTGTTCTACTTTACCTTCTCAGGACACTAGGATATTAATCTAGTCCAGAAATTGAAATGAGAAAGAATAGACTCTCGTTATTTCAGAGATGAATTAGTTGATTATTTTAGTCAATAAATGAGCCCTTAGTCATTTAAACATTTATTAATTGATGAAAAATATTTTTAGATTGCTTTTCCTTAATCACACATACAATATTATCAATTAAAAAATGATAGATGTCTCAGTTTTAAAGTCAGAATTTCCTGTTAAAATATGTTGAGTCTACAATTGTAAACTTGTTTTAATTGCTGATACTTTACAATCTTCATTGAAGATTGCAGGATTCAGACTCTGGATTACCTGGTGGAATTTTCCTGAGCAACATGCAGATAAGTGCAGTTATACCCCAGGTGAGAAATAGGCCAAAGTTGAAGTGAGGGAGAAAGATATGAGCATAACTGTGAAATTCTTTTCTTTGTTGGGTAAATTTGAGGAGTAGCTAGGAAACTGTCAGGGCTACCGAAGAATAAAGGAGGAGGAGATTGAAGGGAGTTGAGTTCAGATAGGTGGCTCTGGACCAGGTCACGTAGGACCTCATTTGCTGTGGTAAAACCTCAGATTGTACTCTGAGGGAACGCAACAGCCACTACCGGGAGGTGTTGGGCAGAGAGAGGAATTACATGATTCTGCCAAAGTTTTGAAAGGAACACTTTAGCTGACGTGTGGAGAATTGGCTCTAAGAAAGTGAAAGGGTAAGAGGAATACCAGTTAGGGGACTATTGCCCTAGTCCTGGCGAGAGAGAATATTGATTTGGGCGAGGGTGGTGTATAGTTAGAATTTGACTGACCTTGGTCCCTGGTTTCTGGGAGGTAGCCTCAAATCCTTGAAATTTCCTGGGTGATAGAAATGTTTTGTTTTCATGGTGGACTTTGATAGTTTATGCTAACCAGGTGATTCATGGTAGTCCCTTGCATAGTTTAAGGTGAGAAGATGACTCAGAATGGTGGCTATTCAGGCCACAGAGACCAAGTGTATGGTTAGAGGACTGGGACTTTGAGCCACGTATCAATCAACCTGACCCCTAGGGAAGAGAGGGCTCTGAAGACTTGAGTTCATTCATGTGGGCAATGATTCAATTAATCATGCCTATAGTGAAACCCCAATAAAGGAGCTGGATAGCAAAGCTCAGATACAGAGTTGTGTTCATAGAGATTTTATGAAAGGAGACCAAATGCCACTAGGGCACCCTTTGGGTGGGTTAGTAAGGATGCCGCCATGTTTGGAGAGTCATATTTATTTTTGATATTATGCATTTTCCCTTAGAAGCATATCATTATATTTGACAAGTCGTTGATCCTGAAAATAAAATAAACAGAGTTTATAACACTACTGTGGATGTGGGAATGTTCTACAGTATGGCATATTGATATTTGCATTTAATAAATACTGGGGTAATTATGGTGTGACCCTGGCCACATTTCTGCACATTATGGTGCCTTGGATTTTTATAGCATATATGTTTGCTTTTATAGAAGATTAAATGAACACTATGCTTTCCAGTAACTACATTGTCACTTACATTTAGAGAATTAGATGCACTTCTGACCTGACAATGCCATAGCTTTAAACAGTTTCATGTGTATGTGTCAAATCACAAAGAACCATAGTCATATGAAGTGATTGGTTGGACTGCATGTTCAAATATGCACATAAGGCTTCAAAGAATCTATAGATCTTAATTTGGACAAAAAAATTATAGACTTTAAGACTTCAACTGAAAAATTCTTGTAGGTGGGAGAACAGCCCTGGATAAACAAACATGAGTAGCTAGTGATAAAAACATTACAGATTTTCAATGTCATTTTAAAGTTACTACTGTAAAAGTTGAGAAACACCAATTACGAGCAAAGGGCAATTTGTGACCTATATCCATCTATCATCTATCTATCTATCTATCTATCTATATCTATCTGTCTATCATCTATCTATTTTTTTATTTTTATTTATTTATTCATGAGAGACAGAAAGAGAGAGGCAGGCTCAGAACCCCGGGATCATGATCCGAGCAGAAGGCAGACACTTAACCAACTGAGCCACCCAGGCTCCCTCATCTATCTGTTTTAAAAACCAGGTAAATTAAATCTTTGAGTTATGTGTGTATATGTAAAATAAAATAGTTTTTAGGGTACCAGATAACTCTATTACAGGTGATAGAAAAGAATCTATAATTACCAATTACAGTACCATCTTTTTAGTAAAAAGTTCTAGCGTTTGAAGATACCATGACTATAGTTATGTGAGTAAACTTTAGGCAGCAATAGATGTTTTCAATAAGAGAATTGTATGTTGCTTTTGGACTTTTTCCAAGCTCTTTCAGAGATTTATATAAAACCAGCCAAATGCTTGATGATTTGTCAGCAACTCTATATTGCAGAAAATTTAGAAGCAGTATACAGAGCTTATCTAATAGAAAGGAACGAAAGGAAAATGTTCTTTTGCGTTATGTTTAATGCAAACATTGAAATTAATTGAAAGATTAAAATGCATGGAATTATAGGTCTCGTTATTTTTAAAATTATCACTCTGGTTTTCAGGTCATAAAAGGATGTTGAATTACATCAACTGGAGTCATGCAGGAGGAGTGCCCTCATTCTGAGTCTGTAAACAGATATGAACTCATTGGCCTAACTGGCTAAGATCCCAGTGGTATTTGAAAGATATGGAGACTTGCTCAAATAAACTTATTAAAGATGGTAGGAAAATAATTTTGAATATATATATTTAAAAAGCAGAGAGCATAGCAGTTATTTTGGTTTATCTGTAGATGTTTGATTATTGCTACTTGAAACCTAGTTTGGTATTCAATCAATAAACATCAAGGCACACTGCTATGGATATAAAAAATGATGAGAAATGGGATGCCTGGGTGGCTTAGTCAGTTAAGCATCTGCCTTCGGCTCAGGTCATGATCCCAGGGTCCTGGGATCGAGCCCCGCATCAGGGTCCTTGCTCAGCGGGGAGCCTGCCTCTCCCTCTCCCTCTGTCCCTCTCCCTGGCTCATGCTTACATTTGCTCTCTCTCGCTCGCTCTCTCTCTGACAAATACATAAGTTAAATCTTTTTAAAAAATGGTGAGAAAGAATTCTGGCCCTTGAGAAATGTGTGCTGTTGTGAAAAGTATAGGACATATTCACATGAAAAATAATTTGTGCAAGACACTGCAGTTGCCAGGCAGAGTTATAAGATAACTCTCTCTGACCCGAGATGGTACGATAAAGTTGTTCACAGTAAGAAGTTGAGCTGGCCCTTGAAGGATACATCACAGCTGGATATACTAAGGAGATCCAGCAAGGCAAAGGATCAAGCAAATGCTATGCGTGTTTGCAAGTGACAAAGAGATTTATTTCCCAGGATATTGAATGTGTGTGATAGAGCAGTGGAAATAACATTGGGTTTGGTTGTGGAGGATATTAAATGCCAGATTGAGAAGAATGGATCCCCAACATTATATTAATATTTTCATTTGGTTCCTGAGTCCCTCCATCTGTAAATCAGAACGTAAACTTAAGATCTGGATCAGTTAAAAAGTGATGAACTTGCTTACCTGAAAACAGCAGTTGTTCATGACAGGCCTCTTTTCTTTGACCTGAGAGATTTTGCAAAAGCAAACTGATGTCGACATTTAAAACCATTGGTTTAAGGATGATACAAATATCTTTATCAGTCTTAAGTATGAATTCAAATTCTAAAAGAGGATTTCTCTATAAATTAATTAATTTAATAAATAAATGAAATAGATAAATAAAAGGATTTCTCACTGTTGAAAAATCCTCTGAGCTGATTTCTTCATACCACCCCACAACAGTACAGGGTGGACGTTTGTGGTTTGCCTGCCTGGCATTCCTTCCTTTCATTCACTCCAGTGTTGCTTTCCCCATCGTAGCTGATGGGGCAGAACGGCCAGCTAAAGGACCCAGATTTTCCCTGGCCTCGGGAGGGACATACGACTGAAGAGCAGTCACGTTCCCTGATCTTTTTTTTTTTTTTTTAAGATTTTACTTATTTATTTCACAGAGAGAGAGAGAGAGAGCCAGAAAGGGAACACAAGCAGGGGGAGTGGGAGAGGGAGAAGCAGGCTCCCCCCTGAGCAGGGAGCCCGATGTGGGGCTCCATCCCAGGACCCTGGGATCATGACCTGAGCTGAAGGCAGACGCTTAACGACTGAGCCACCCAGGCGCCCTACGTTCTCTGAGCTTGAAACCGAAATCTTAGCAGAATGTCACAAACCATGAAACTTAGGCAAAATATCCCAAAATATCCCAAAAAACCCTAGCAAGAAAGTTTATTCATTTCTATGACTTAGCCTCCTGGAGATGTTCTCTGTTCTGTGCCCTCGGACACATGCTCTCTAGTTTTCTCTTCATAGCCTCCAAGAGGTTCCTTTATGTTTTTTTCCTTAAGTTCTGCGCAGAGTTTTTATGGCTTGCAATTGAGGATACTGATGAGTACCGGGCAGATTCTAATAATGGTTGGGAGGTTTTAGGCTGACACGTTATTGTTGATAGGTTCTATTTTGGACCTGCTACTGTCTCATAGGTAAAGTGACAATGTAGTTATCTTAAACTGGGGCACTATTAAGAGGGAAAATGAGCATCATTAAAAATTAATCTGTAACAACAGATGTAATGCCAGACCGGAGCATAAGTTTTACCCTTCGTGACAGTGTATCTTGTGTAAAAAAAATTCAGATAACAAGCTCTGGTTTGCATTTAGGCTCATCTGAAAATGTCGTCAGTGCTTCTGTCAAAGAATAAATAGTGGAATTCTGAATCCCTCATAAAATTATTGGAGAAAAAGCGTTATTTGCAGAATAAAAAATCCCTGCAATCTGATGTTCTCCTTAATGGGTCTTAATGAAAAGTTATTTGGGTGGTTGTTTGCAAATAAGGACTTCGGATGTGTCCTCAGTGTCATTGTTGGGAATCCATGTAATTCTAGTAAGACTATTTTACATTTGCTTACTTCACATTATGGTAAAAACAAAACTAACATCAGTATCAAGTAATATAAATGATTGAACTTAAAAAAATGGATTGTTTTTCATTATTAGCCATTTCGTGGAAAACTAGAATATATTTCAAACTTCCGAATAAGATTAGTAAAATGTGTACATTTATCCTTCTTTTGCCAAGTTTTTAAAATTTTACCATTTTCTTATGATTTTAAAATTGATTTAAAGGTGAACATTCAGGGGCATGGGGCTGGTTCAGTTGGTAGAGCATCCAGATCTTGATCTCCGGGTTGTGAGTTCGAGCCACACTTCGGGTGTAGAGATTATTATACAGTCTTTAAAAAAATAAATAAATAAAGGTAAACACGCAGAAGAATGTAAATTACTTTTTCCCTCCATGAGGATCTTGAGAGCATATTTTGGAGGTATGAGACCCTCAACAGAAATGCTTAATTAGAAAAGAAGTGGATGTCACAACTCATGACTGGATTCCTTAATCTGTTAACATCATTAAGGCAATAAAGTAAATCCATTTTCTTTCTATGACTGAAAAACTGCTCTACATGAATCTGGAGATGTGACTAAATCATTTAACCTTGTTCTGTGAAACAGTTGTTCACCAGAGAGAGGAGAGACTCCCGTGCCCCGACTGAAAGGGATAATGCAGTATTGGTTTAAAGCCACTAGAGGGTGAGTTGAAAAACACAGCCACAGTTGCCAACATGAAAGTATTTCTGCAAAACAACACTTCATTGAATCAATATGTAACAATTTATATTTAAAAGTACTATTTATCTTCATAGAATTTCATTATAGGGAGTCACACTTATACTTTGAGATAATTTATAAACAGTGATTTGATGACTTGATTTGAGCCAACCAACCAGAAATTGAGCCCTCCTATGTCTTTCCTGTGACATTGTGCTACTTATTTTTAAAGTGATTTATTTGAAAAGAAATCTGCCTAAAAGCTAAGACTCATTAGTTTTATGTTTTATTTTATGTTTTGGTTCAGATTTTTAAAAAATATTTATTCATTTGTGTGAGAGAGACAGAGCACAAGCAGAAGGGAGAGGCAGAGGGAGAAGCAGACTCCCAGCTGAGCAGGGAGCCTGATGTGGGGCTCGATCCCAGGACCCTGGTATTGTGACCTGAGCCGAAGGCAGATGCTTAACCATCTGAGCCATCCGGGTGCCCCTTAGTTAGGATTTTTTTTTTTTATCATTTAGATAAATTTGATAGATTTAACTTATGAAAATAAACCAACATTTATATTAAACATGCAAAGTCTGTTATTCAAGCATAATCACACACTCTGTGATAGAACAGAAATCTGGCAGTACATTTAGGAAGAATGTTTAGAATGATTACAATTCCTGATAAATCCCAAATTCACTTTTTAAGTATCACAAAGTCTCACTAGTTTCTTCAGAGTGTCTCCATTTTAGTCATACATTAGATTTATTTAAATCAACTTGGTTAAACATTTCCAGCTAGACATCATTTAGTTCTTTTATTTTTTAACCCCAAACTGCTGTTGGAAAATGTATCATCTTTGGGTATATGTTTCTTTTTCAAATTTTACAAGTATTAATTTCATAGGCTCCTTATTACTATTTTCAATTATGAATATGATGACGACGTTGAAGGCTGACGTTCCTGAACCAGGCACTGTTCACAGTCCACAATGATCTTGTCTATTGCGCCAAAAACGATTTTGAGTATATAAAACAAATTAACCCGTACAGTCCTCAAAACAAGACTCTTAGGGAGGTGCTCCCATTATTTTGATTCTGTAGATAAGGAAACTGAGCAACAGAGATTTAGTAACATGCTTCATATCTCATACCAGTAAGGAGCGGGGCCAGGATTCCAACTCAGGCAAGTTAGCCCCTAATACACTGACAGGTTTTCGACTTGAGTTGTTTCAAAGTAATTAAGTTCTGCTACTTGGAAACAAGAGATTGTTAAAAGTCATCACCTTCTCATCTATTACCACGCAATCTTGAAGTTTACACCCATTTTTGGTTTTTTATTATTAGTTTCTAGATCTTAAATTCATATGATCTTAAATTTTGGTGATGATATGACATACCTAAAAATCCTATTTTCTGAATGATCAAAACATAATCTCTTTTCAGTTTCCTGTCGTGTCTAAATGGTGTATAAAATGTTACCCCAGGCGTCAGAAGAACCAACTGACATTTTTGGATCTCAGTTTTCACATTTGCTTTTGCTATTCTGTAAAAACTATATTAGTATATACTTAATTATATAATTATTTAATCATATCGATTTAGTAATATCTAGTATTTATTTAATAACTACCATTCTCTTTTGATTGCTTGCCTGTCTTCCTTTTTCTGTAATACTAATGTTGGTGATACTGAACAACGTTCATATGCTAACATGTTACAGAGGCAGCTTGCAACTATGGGAAAAAAGCCAAACCCATTTGATGCACATCAAAGATGGAGATTCTGTTTCTGACACTGTCACTTAAGTTATATCAAGCAAAGGACAACTTTCTGAGCTTCAGTTTCTTCACTTGAATACTGAAGATAATTCCAAGTGAGGTAGCCCCCACAGTTTTCAGAAAATAAAAAATGTGCTAGACGATGTCCTGCGAATTGGAAACCATGCAGTGGTGTGTTCGTTATCAGTGTTATGGCTAGTGCTTCAGTCCAAGATCAAAAAAGTATCAAGAGATGAAAAAGGAACATGTGACAGCTTATAAGAAGTGTATAGCATTGGGGTGACTGGATGGCTCAGTCAGTTTAAGTGCCAGACTCTTGATCTTAGCTCAGGTTTTGATCCAGGGTTGTGGGCTTGCCCTGCTTGGGGACCCCATTGGGCCCCATGTCGGGGCCCATGCTGGGCATGGAGCCTACTTTAAAAATACAGTGTATAGCACAACCAAAGAATTTAAAAGTACTGTTTAAGGTAAATTCTAATTAAGATGCTTGAAAGTAGTTTTGATCTCAAAACCCCCACTAAATAGCTTACAGTTGAATTCTGTAAACTCTTGGATTCTGTGAAAGAATGTAAAAGGGGATAAGATTTGGAAAAAGAAAAAAAAAAGTTAGATTCAAATTGTGGATGGTTTTAATGTCCAGAACATTTGACCTTGGTCTAAGAGAAAATTGGACTCACTGAATGTTTTCCAACAGAATAATGATGCAGGACCTCTAATTTAAGGACATTAATTTTACAGCAGCATTTGGGACTGCCTGTTAGGTAACAATTGAGAAGAAAACCAATTATAACAGAGTAGGTAATAGATTAAGAATGCCTGCAAATATTTGCAAAGTATACACCACAACTTTTAATAATTTGCTTCAAACTGAAAAAAAAATAATGTTGGTAGGTAAACATAAGTAAAAGAAGGAAATTTGAATTACGTATGATTTTAGTTTATTGCAAATAATTTAAGCTAATTTTAAAAGCTAGCTGTCTAGAGCGGTTAAATGCTCTATTAAAAGATCCTACTAAATTGTAAATAGGTTTGCTGAGATAATTTCCTAACTCCCATTTTAGTGAATTCCTTTGATCATTTAATTTGGAAAAAAAAGCACTCACATAAATTTCCATAAGTGAATAATAATGTTTTGACTAAATGCAATGTATTATCCACTTATCAATAGTTTAGAAATGTAATTAACTAGAATTTAACAGTGCAATAGAGATTAACTCTTTTTGACTTCAGTCTAACAATGGCCCATAATATCAAGAAAGTTTAAAATATGCATATGAATACACACAACAATCCCTTAGTGGTAATGCTGTGGACAGTTTTGTTTATTGGCAGTATAATGACATAAAACCAGTGAGTGAATCACAGCAGCTGTGAGGGGGGTAAGGTTCTAAAAAACGGAAGCGGTGGGCCAAGATTTTCCTAGAAAAAGCCGGGAGAGCACTATTAAGGTATTTTCATTTGGTAACGAAGAAATGATAGGCTGGCAAGAGTGAGGCATCACAATGCAATCAAGAAAGCAAGAGATATCCCAAGATCCATAAGACAGATTGAGCAAGTGTTTGAATTAAGTACAGAATGATCACAAGACAGAACACTGTGCTTTTCGTCACAGGTTTTCAGTTGCAAGGATAATGAATGTATGGTGATCATACAGAGACTCACTTTAACTTGGCTCACCCTTCATGAGAAATTCGTTTTGGTTTGTTTGTCCCTTCGTGAGTAAGGCAACTGCGTCTAAATTTAGCTGTGCTGTGAAATTGAATCCCACTTATTAAGTAATAAGTGGCATCTATTGGCAAATTTAGGGATAAGCATGTTAAAATACTCTCTGTTAGAAGAAACATGACAATTCTGCATATTTTTTTTAAAGATCAGCTTTTATACGGATCGGGATGAGTTCAAGTATATGTTGGTTTAAATAAGAAATGTTTCTGTTTACCACTGGTTTCTTAACTATGACACTCAAGTACCTTCAAAAGTCTTATAAACCTAGGAAACCCCAGAAGTGGTCTTAACAAGCAATGGGATATAATGCTGATGCTAATTTAAAGAAAAAAATGGCTCTATCATAACAGCTGTTAACTGCTGTGCTCAGACTCTCCACGCTGTTGCTTCTCATTTAAACAGAGAAATGACTGATGTCAGTAAAAATAGTTCTCACTGGTTAGCTGGCAGCAGATAAACTTCCCAGTTTCTAGCCAAATATCAAGAACTTGATAGATAATATTTCTGTTGCTAATAAGATCGTATGGCTTTATAGCTCTGAAGTCAGAATAAAATCAGAAACTCAGTGGAGTTGACTTAGAACAAAATTCTCATGGTTGGAGATAGAAATCAATCATTCTTAAGGTCAAGCCGACTCCACCGTCATCAACAAGAGCACACATAACGGGGAAAAATGGAATGGAAGTGTCTCTGTGCACTTTTTAGTGGATTCCAAAGAGGGACTACGATCAACTGTGAAGGTGATCGTACAACTTTGAATAAACCAAAGATTGTTATTGTGCCTAGGGATAAATATAAAATTGAAATGTGTTCCTTCTCTGCAGGAACAATTAAATAAGAGACCAACAACCCAATCTAAATGGAGTCATAGTTTAGTAAAAATCTCGTTTTTCTCCAGTCACAGAAGGATTCTCACATCATGTCTCTATGTGCCTAGAAACCAGTTATATGAGAAAAAATCGGGGGTGCATGTGTGTTGATATCAAGCCCCAAGCTTTTATGCGAAATAGTCACAAATTTGATTTATTCTCTCGTTTGACTGGTCCAGGGAACTAATGGAAAAGAATAAATGGGTGTGGGGATGGTGGTAACATGTTTGTTGATGACTTGCTCGTAACAATTTCTCTGAATTCCTAGCCAATAGGATTTTTTTTTTTTTTTTTTTTAATGAGCAAAATGACGCAGTTCCAGTCTGGGTCCTTTGTTTTCCAGTAGAGTCTGCGGGCACTAGGTGGCTGTAGGAGACTGGGGAGCCTCAGCTATAAACTTCACCTTCACTCTTTCCCTTGCCTGACATGTTGTTCCCCCTTTTCAGTTTATATTGTCTTTCAAAACATTCCTCCTTCCTGGCACTAAGGAATTAACTGGGAACAGAGGAGAGAGGCAACACGTATATAAAGCATTGTGGAAGAAAAAAAATCACATGACAATCAGCAGTCTAAATTCAGTCCTGGTATTATAACTAACAAAAGCAACTTCTTTAGCTTGCCTGAGTTTTTGTTTCTTCATCTGCAAAAGTAGGAGCTAGAAATCATGCTCCCTAAGCTCTGTCATTTATTATTTTGAGTGTGTAAGAAAGGCTGAAATAAATCATCATACATTACCAAAGCAATATTTGTTACCACAGAATGCCAGTGCTTTTGTTTTTGCTTCTTCACAGAAACTAATGTGTCCTTTTCAAAACATCATAATTTTCTATCTCCAGTTCGGGGGAAAAAAGTAGAATATAAACTCCAAAATCTGCTGGACTCTGTGGAGAGCTGTTGAAATCCTGTTCTAATATACGCTCTCTGTCTGTTTAAGCTACCTCATTTAACTAACGGGTTGCAAGTAACACCTCTTTTTCTAGCAGAAATAGCAGTCAAAATCATTTTGTTAAGGCTTGAAGTGCATAGTTTTTATAAGTTGTCATAGATCAAAAACAGTGTGTACCTGGAGACTTACTGTGAGCTAAATACTAAGTTCTGGAAAGAAATTGTTGTTTAAGATCACCTGAGGTACGTGTCAAGCACTGCAAAGGGTCGGAAATGTTATCATACTTGCAAATGAACAAGTTGGCTTGCCACAGTTTCATAGCCGGGTCAAAGAAAAATACCTTATTTCTCATTATATCAGCTGATAATGAAGTATCAGCATTTAAGCTTGCACCCGAATAATGTACACAGAAGGATTTGAAGAGGAAATGTTATCCATAGCTGGAGTAGGTTACATTATTGGAAAGGAATCCTGAGTTTAGGGAATAAATCCTTTATGATGGTCAGTAAGTCTGACTGACCTTTGCCCCAGAAGAAGACAATATATTTATTTATGCACAACAGTAAGACACCTTTTTGCTCTAGAGGGAGACACTATTTTCATCATAAAAAAAAAATTGCTCTTTATACAAACGTCCTCAGGAAGTTGGTCCAGAACAAAAATTGTTGAGTTCCTCTACCAGCAAATTGAACAGGATCTAAGAGACCCATGGAGAATTACTCCCAACAATATGTTAAGTCAAGCTGTTTAAGGATGCCTAATCAGTGAGACTGTGGTAAAGTAAAAACTATTTATTGTATTACAATAAAACTGTTTATACTTTAGATATCAATCACAGTTGGAGCTTGGGATGTCAGTGAGATAGGAAATAAGGCAAACCAGAATATCATTTTAATGCAATAATTCTTCCTTAAAATTTATTTTATTTTTTTCATCACGGTAAGCGTACTCCTTAATCTCTATCACCTATCTCACCCAACCCCCCACCCATTTCCCCTCTGGTCACCATCGGTTTGTTCTCTGTACTTAACCAGTCTGTTTTCTGGTTTATCTCGCTCTTTTTCCCTTTGTTCGTTTGTTTTGTTTCTTAAACTCCCCATATGAATGAGATCATGTGGTTTCTTAGCATTATACTCTAGCTCTATCTATGTGATTGCAACTGCCAAGATTTCATTTTTTATGGCTGAATAATATTCCATTGTACATATATATGCCACTTCTCCTTACTCACCTATTGATGGACACCTGCTATTTCTGTTTCTTGGCCATAGTAAATAATGCTGCAATGAACAGAGGGGTGCATGTGTCCCTTTGAATTAGTGTTTTTGTATTTTGGGAGTAAAAACCCAGTAGCATGATTACTGGATCATAGCATAGTTCTATTTTTAATTTTTTGAGGACTCTCATACTGTTTTTCCAGAATGGCTGTGCCAGTTTGTATTCCCACCAACAGTGCCCAAGGGTTCCTTTTTCTCCACATCCTCACCAACACATGTTATTTCTTGTGTTTTTGATTTTAGCCACTCTGAAAGATGTGAGGTGATATATCCTTGTAGTTTTGATTTCCATTTCCCTGATGATGAGTGATGTTGAGTATCTTTTCATGTGTCTGTTGGCCATCTAGATGTCTTCTTTGGAAAAATGTCTATTCATGTCTTCTGCCCATTTTTTTCATTGGATTATTAGCTTTTGGGGGGTTGAGTTATATCATTTCTTTATATAATGTGGATATTAACCCTTTCTCAGATATGTCATTTGCATATGCACTTCTCCCGTTCAGTAGGTTACCTTTTAGTTTTGTTGGTTTATATTCTTTGCTGTGCAGAAGCTTTTTATTTCGATGTAGTCCCAATAGTTTATTTTTGCTTTGATTTCCATTGCCCCAGGAGACATATCTAGAAAACTGTTGCTACAGCCAATGTGAGAGAAATTATTGCCTGTGTTCTCTCCAGGCATTTTTATGGTTTCAGGTCTCACATTTAGGTCTTCCGTCCATTTTGTGTTTATTTCTGTACGGTAAAAGAAAGTGGTCCAGTTTCCTTCATTTGCCTGTGGCTGTCCAGTTTTACCAACACCATTTGTTAAAGACATTGTTGCTTTCCCATTGCATATTCATTTTTCCTTTGTGGGAGATTAATTGACCATATAATTGTGGGTTTATTTCTGGGTTTTCTGTTCTGTTCCATTGATCTATGTGTCTGGTTTTATGCCAGTACCATACTGTTTTAATTACTACTGCTTTGTAATATAAGTTGAAATCTGGAATTGTGATACCTCCAGTTTTGTTTTTCTTTTTCAAGATTGCTGTGGCTATTTTTGGATTATTTATTTTAGTGCTATGAAAAATGCTATTGGTATTTTGATAGGAATTGCATTAAATCTGTAGGTTGCTTTGAGGAGTATAGATATAACAATATTGGTTCTTCCAACCCATGAACATGGAATGTTTTTCCTTTTCTTGCATTGTCTTGAATTTCTTTCTTCAGTGTTTTCTTGTTTTCAGAGTACAAGTCCTTCACTTCTTTGGTTAAGTTTATTCCTAGATATTTTACTGGTTTTGGTGCAATTGTAAATGGACTGTTTTCTTAATTTCACTTTTCTGCTGCTTCATTATTGGTATATAGAAATACAGCATATTTCTGTACACTAATTTAGCATCCCACCCATCGATTCTTTATTTACAATGGACTATGTTAAAGGCTATTATCAAGGTCATCAACAATCTCCATTTTGCTGAAGTCATGGTCAGTCCTACAGCCTTCTGTCCACCACTCTGCAGCACTGACAAAGTTGACTACGTCTCAATCCTGAAGCATGTCCTTCTGTGATTTTTGAGATGCTACAGAATCTTAGTTTTTCTCTTCCCATATTTATAGCTCCTCTCTAGGCTACTTTGTTACACTTCGCTCGTATCACAAAACTGTACCTGTTAGTATGCCCTTGGATAAAATTTGAGCCCTCTTCTCCATCAAGCTTTTTCCTAGGTAATCTCATCCAGGCCCCCAAACTAAAATCTAATCCATATTCTAATTACCCAAATTATGTTTCCAGCTCAAAACTCTGTCCAGATATCCATGCTCATATATCCAACCCTCTATTCATATTTCTCCCAGCATGGAATTGGCCTATCTAACTCAACATGTGCAAAAAAGAACCCCGGATTTCCCCCAGCCCAACAAGATCAGTTTTTCCTTAAGCGATCCCCCTCCACACACACATATCAACTCATTTGCTCAGGCCTCAAGCTCCAAAGTTGTGCTTGATTTCTCTCTTTTCCATATTCTTGACAAGCACTCCATTCATGGGTCATGTCAGCATGACACCTACATAAACCTAACATCTGACTCCTTCTCACTATCCCTAGTACATGACTGTTGTCCTAGCTATTGCTATTTGTTGCCTGTTGGACTACCTTCGCTTCTTAAATGCTTTTACTCTTCAGTGTGGTTCATTCTTACATGGTACCCAGAATGACCACTGTAAGATGACTTAAAATGTTCCCAGGCTTAAACTCTTACCAAGACTTTCACTTCTGAATAGAAACGAAACCACCTCTTAACAGGGGCCTCCAAGACCTGCAGCTTTCATTAGTGTTCCCTTGTTGGCCCTGCCCTCGTGCCACTCTCCCAGGTACTCTCTGAACTTCACTCATGCTGCCTTTCTCATGCGCCTCAAGCATGTCAAACCTCTCCCCATCCTGGGTGTCTTTCACTTGCTCTGCACTTTGCCTGAAATACTCTTCTCCCAGACTTCTGCATGGTTGTGTCTTTGTCATCAGTCACATCTTAGTTCAATTTTATCGCAAAGAGATTTCTCAGAGCTCCCACTCCTTCCAAACTAGTCACTCACTAGAGCAGACACTTCTAGCTTCTTATTCTACAGCCATTTTTCTTTGATAACAGAGCTTTGATTTTATTCACATCTCCTAGGAGAACAGAGTTTTCAAGGGAGACCAGACCTCTCTCAGCCCCAAGGTCTGACTTTTGGTTATTTTAAGGCAAGAGTGGTCATCTCAGACTATATGTAATTGGTCAGTTTAGGCATAAATCTGTCATACAGTTCAGAGGATGCTCTGGGTAGGCGGGAAGCCATGGCAGTTCTAGAAAAATGTATCTCTTAAAAAAGAATGCTCCCTTTACTACCCCAGGATATCTGAGACTGTCAGCTAATTTGGAGTTCCTGAGGCTATCCAGGCAAAAAAGACTGGCCAAGATGCAGAAAAATATCAAAGAAGGAAGAATTTCTGTTAATGGTGAGATAGCTGAGCTTTCGAATTGGTCATCCAGGAACTTTTCTAGCTCCGCCTTCATGTTATATGAGATAATCAATGTCCTTCCCAGAATTTTGTTTTGTTTTTCCTATAACTTCAGATAAGAAGCATCTGCATTGCTACATTAGATATCCAATGATCCCATTTTTTTCTTCCTAGCACTTTCTGCAATGAGGCCAGGGACCTCATCTTTCTTGTTCATCCCTATTTATGTAACACCAAGATAGTGCCTTGACCATAACAGGTATTTGGCAAATATTGTTAAATTAGTGAATAAATTAGTGAAACAAAACAGATGTCCAGTGGAGCTCACAATATATCGAAAGGAAGAAAGAAATGGTCACAGACCTTCACACATGTAATAGGTATAATAATCCTTTGAAATATGTTAATGTGCTTTTCTCTGTCATGTGTCTATACTATGTCATCTTCCACCAATCAGCTACTGTGTGCATGCATAATGGGGCAGAATTAGAGCTGTCAAAGAAAAAGAAATAGGTCTTCAGCTTTGAAGGACAAAAGTTGGATTTTGGGGGGTGTCTTGCAAGACAGTTGTCTCAACTCCAGGTGATTTCGGAAAAAAAAAAAAGGATTTTCTAAATTCTTTAAACTTCTGCTAGCACACTAAGATTTCAGCCTTCCCAGCTGGAGTGCTCAGATATATCTGCAGTGAGGTAGAGAAACATCAAACAAATGAGTCTTGGCACTTGTGGAAGAAGGTGGTTAGAGAGGTTTCTAGAGTAGAGAGAAGGGAGAAAGTGTAAGGAAAGGGAAAAATATCTTTCCCTTCCCCGTGAGATGTGTGCATTTGAAGAACATTGTAGAAGTATTAAGACTGTATCAGAGGAAACTAAAAATATTTGAAGTTAGTAGCTCACTTACCTGGACAGATCATGGAAGAGGTTGAAACATGGAGAATTCTTTGTGATCCTTCGCAAGCCCTGAAGGCAGATGTCTAGAGGGAGGAGCACTGGGGCAATGGAAGACTAGTGGGACCAAAGAGACTCAGAAATCTTTCACCTGGAAGTACAAATGCCTGGAATGAAGAGCTTCAGTGGGATGTCTCCAAGAGTCAGAGCCCATTTCAGTAGGGAAAGGATGAGAGCAACACAAAACAGTGGAAGCCAATAAGGATCTAGGGAACAGTGTATAAATCTGAATATACACAGGCTACGTCTTTGTCACAAATCTGTATCTCTACTCCAAACCTCACCTTTGCATTCTTTTTTTAAAGATGTATTTATTTATTTATTACATGGGGGGAGGGGCAGGAGGAGAGGGAGAGAATCCCAAGCAGACTGCCCGCTGAGCACAGAGCTGAGGCGGGGCTGGATCTCAGGACGCTGAGATCCTGACCTGAGCCAAAACTAAGAGTCAGAGCCACGCAGGCACCCCTCACCTTTGAATTCTGACGAACATACCCATTGCCTGCTCAACATTTCCACTTGCATGACAAATTAAAAGCTTAAAATTAGCATACTCCCTCAAAATTAGCATACCTAAAACAGAAATCTTATGTTTCTTACCCCAAATCTGCTCCTCCTTCTGCATTTTCTATCTCGATAAATGTTCCCCTTACTCAGTTGTTGGGTTTTAAAATCTTGAACATCGGTCTTGACCTCACCCTGAAACTGATAATTACAAATCCATCAGCAGGTTTGACCACGTCTGAGTTCAAAATACAATCAAAATCTGGTTACTTTCCATCCATCTCCATTACTGCCTCTTTGATCTGAGCCACTGTCATTTTTTGGTGTACATTTGTGATCGTTTCTTCACTGCTCACCGTTAGAGTTTTGCCAACTTTAAGTCTGTTTTGCACACACACCTGTAGGTATGATTCTTTTAAGATAAAAGTCTGTCTCTCTGCTGCTTAAATCCTACAAATTTTTTTTTAAAGATTTTATTTATTTATTTGACAGAGAGAGACACAGCGAGAGGAGGAACATAGCAAGGGGAGTGAGAGAGGGAGAAGCAGGCTTCCTGCTGAGCAGGGAGCCGGATCGATGTGGGGCTTGATCCCAGGACCCTGGGATCATGACCTAAGCCGAAGGCAGATGCTTAACGGCTGAGCCACCCAGGTGCCCCAATCCTACAAATGGTTTTATGCAGCACTAACAATAATATCCAGATCTTTCACTGTGGCCTAGGAGGCTCCACTTCATCTCCCTAGGTACCTTTCTGATGCATTCATCAACTACTACTGATCTTCTACAGCCTCGTTGGCCTCATGATTAGTTATCTGCCAAGACAAGGAGCCCCTGCATCAAGTCCTGTGGAACCTTTCCCCCTCAGTGGTCCGGTACCTTGCTCCTTCTCTTCATTCAGGTCTTTGATCAAATGTTCATACCTCAGCAACTTCTTTATGACCACTATCAAAGAAGGGTAAATATAGACCTTTTTTGTTCTAATGCCAAAACATTCTCTTTACAATTCTTTCCACTGCCAATCACACCGTAGTATGTTGATTCCAAGTTGCAAATCTTGTTAAAGAAAACAGAAAATTTGGGCAGTGAAAGTATATTATTTAAAATATACCAGTAAATAGAGGTGCCGGGGTGGCTCAGTTGGTTAAGCATCTGCCTTCGGCTCAGGTCATGATGCCGGGGTCCTAGGATGGAATCCCACATCGGGCTCCTTGCTCAGCGGGGAGTCTGCTTCTCCCTCTCCCTCTGCCTGCCGCTCCCCCTGCTTGTGTTCTCTCTCTCTCTCTGTCAAGTAAGTAAGTAAGTAAGTAAGTAAGTAAGTAAGTAAGTAAATAAATAAATAAATAAATAAATAAAATCTTTAAAAAAAAATATACCAGTAAATCAAAATGGAGTTCAAATGAAAGAGGAATCATTTCCAATGGATGAAATAAAAAAATCTTTATTAAGTAGTTGGCATTTAAGGTAGACCCTGAAGAATAAATATGGTTTCTTAGGACCCACAGGACCTGCAAGCCAATTAGATCCAAGCAATGGATTACAGATATGATGAGACGTTACCATGTGTCCGGCTTGTAGGATACTGGATTCCATTATCAAAAGACAGGCTTATACTGAAATTGCAAAATGAGGAAAGGCAAAGTGAGAGAGCAAAAGTCCTAGAAGTTCTAAGTTACCAGGGCAAAAATACGGGTATTTTCTTGGTTTATAGGACTCTGGTGATTAGAATCTGATATAGCCGAATTTATGGGTTTATGCAGAAAAACAACAGATTTGATTGCTGGTTTTAGGCTCCTGTGCTCAGTTTTTAGACTTTTCCAAGATTACCCCTGGCAGGGAGCAAGGTGGTTTCCAGGACCCAAGGTGGTGTGGACCTAAAGACTAGGGCTCAGTATCTTGGTCTGGTGAGGCTGTGCTCTGGACTGCATTGTGTCCTCCCCAAATTCATATGTTGAAGACCTAACCCTCCATGTGGCTCAACTGGAAATAGAATCTTTAAGGAGGTGATTAAGGTTAAATGAACTCATGACGGTGGAGCCCTAACTCAATAGGGCTGGGGTCTTGATATGAAGAGATAGACACCAGCTCTCTTCTCCATGTGGGGACACAGGGAGAAGATGGCCATCTATTAGCCATCTGGTAAGGACCTTACCAGAAAGCTAACATGCTGACTCCCTGTTCCTAGATTTTCCAGCCTCCAGAACTATAACAAAGTAAATGTCTGTTGTTTAAGCCCCCCCAGTCTGTGGTATTTTCTCATGACAGCCTAAACCGACTAACACATGAAAACAAGTAGCACTCCACAATTTCATGATTACCACTTGGCCAAATGAGCAGGCAAGAGTCAAATAAGAATTTCAGTGTGACGACATAAAAAAAATTCCTGGAGGGGCGCCTGAGTGGCTCAGTCATTAAGGGTCTGCCCTCGGCTCAGGTCATGATCCCAGGGTCCTGGGATTGAGTCCCGCCTCGGGCTCCCTGCTTGGCGGGAAGCCTGCTTCTCCCTCTCCCGCTCCCCCTGCTTGTGTTCCCTCTCTCGCTGTCTCTCTCTGTCAAATAAATAAATAAAATCTTTTAAAAAATTCCTGGATAATAGAAATAAAGGCAGTTGGAGAGGTTGTGGACCTCCCACATGACACTTCTGTCTGATAGTGCCTCTCCATTGCAGAGGGATGGCTCTACCGTGCTAGCCCGATCCTGATCATGGCAATGGCTTGCTCTTCAATCATTGCTCATCATCTATGGCATAAAGTTCCTACCTGTCCTGGCAAGCGAGGCCCTTCACGATCTGGCCCCAGTGCTGCACTTTTGACTTGTTTCCTGCCACTAACACTAACACCCTAATTTTGGCCTAAAGGAACTGTCAAATTTCACGTGTTCCCATTTTGTTCTCACGGCTTTCAGCTTTACGTTCTGCCTGGGAAGCCTTCTCTCCTTCTCAATCCTCCTCCTCCTCCATTTTTTAAAACAACTCTCCATTCTTCAAGTCCTGGCTACAATCTTGCCTTCTTTCCTGATCCCAGAATTGTTCTGTTCCACATACTCCCATTGCAACTTGAACGTTCATCCATTATATAAACTCAACTACCGTTATCTTTTGCATATGCTTCCCTGTAGTGGACTTATTTCAGAGCCTGAACTTGTCCCGTGGTATTCACTTGGCCTGGAAAACTGTCTCCCTCTCTCCTTGTGCTTCTCTGTTTTGCACGTATAATTCCTGTGCATCATCAGCCCTTGGACTGAAATTCTTCTGGAAAACCATTCCAGTTTCTTAAGATTTGCTGGTCTCCCTAAATAGCCCTTCTTACCCTCATTACCCCTTGATTGCTTTGTATTTATTTATTTGCTCTTTTCCTCACTCTGGAATGATGAATGAATGCCTTCTCTCTGCTAGAACTCTACTGTCCAGTACTGCAGCCACTGACCACAGGTGACTCATGAACCCTTGAAATGTGGCTAGTCCCCATTGAGACGTGCTGTA
The DNA here is from genome assembly GCF_003265705.2 of Callorhinus ursinus. Lineage (NCBI taxonomy): Eukaryota > Metazoa > Chordata > Mammalia > Carnivora > Otariidae > Callorhinus > Callorhinus ursinus. Next base: position 10,856,848 of record NW_027397074.1, on the reverse strand, counting down.
ATTATAAAATATGCATCAGATTTTGAAAATAGGGCCCCCAAAATAATATAAAGTATCACAATAAAATTTTGTATATGGATTACATGTTGAAATGATAACATCTTGGACATATTGAGCTAAAAATTATTAAAATTCACTTTTTTGTTTTTACTCCTTCTAACCTGGCCCCTAGAAAATTAAAAAAATTTTCATATGTGCCATACATTATATTTCTACTAGATAGCACTACCCTAGATCATAGTCTTCAGACAGAGAGAAAACATATTTTATTGATTTTTCTTCAGTTACTTGTATGGCTCAAAACTGTATTGAATGACTAAATTAATAAATGGTAAATATCAGTGGAAAAAATAACAATATCTCTTAATTAGCAGCAAGCAAAGAATTTTACACAGGTTGTATGTTACTAATCCAAGTGATTTTAGATCCACCATAAAAATTGCTCTCTTTATTGTATTATTATAATATAGAGAAATAAGGGAAAAAGAGACCAGCTTGAAAACCTTATGATGGTAAAGTTCTGACTCTAAAATGTACATCCTGACTTTAATATATACTTTCAATTTTTCATTTGAATCTGTGTTTGGGGGGCAATTCTGAATGTGCCTGTCATAGGCAGATGCTTCTGTTCTCTGAGACTAGAGACATAGGAATCAGTAGGTGGTGGTGCAGATGGCAAAGAGAGGGTGGGGTGACATTTCAAGCTGTGGGCGGGACTAATGCAAATTTGGCAGCCTGAATGGAATTTTTGTAGGCCTGATAATTTTTGCAAGACTTCTTGCTTCCCAAGCAGTCTTTATCTACCCCCCAAGCCCCCCATCATGTATATATACATACGCACATACACTTATCTTAACTCTCTCCATTGGAAATCTTTTATATTGCAATTCTCAAAGACCAAAAGAGCCCTTCTCAAAATTGTGCTTATGGGACCAAACTTTGTACTTCTAATATTGGAAACCACAGGAATTTCTATTAAAAAGGATCTTAAATATAGATAAATACATTTGTTTTTCATTATGCATTTAATTATTAGTAACATTATGCATACTGTATAGTTTTAATATTTAATAATAGCAAATTATTTCATCTGATTTTTTTTAGCTATTGTCATTGGAATCGTAGAACTGGAGAATGCACACTTCTTAAGATAAGTCAGCCTCCACACTGAGCTTGGCTGGCATGACTCAATTCCATTTCCAAAAGCACAAGGTGGAGGAATTTAATCTCTGTATCCTTGATCCCTAACCTTTCTGTAGAGAATGCCCTCCAACTTGTCAACATGTTCATATAGCAGTGATATGTTTTCAACTGTCTAGCCATTATAGTGCACTGAGTTATATTTTTTTTATGTGCTTGAACATGGGAGGGCCAATTATGTTACTGAAAAATTTAACTTTCTGTAAATTACTCTTATCAATATTCTCATTTGCCAAATTTGTAAAAATACTGGAAGTTTCAAAGATGAAATTGTTCATTAACTGTGATAAAATGATGCATGTCTTTTGGCCGCACAAAATGCTAGAAACACTGAGATTCCAAATTCAATCTCCTTTTAAGTTTTTGCTGTAGCAAGGAGGGGAAAAAAAAAAAAAAGAGATACTGTCAAGTGTTAAGTGAGGCTCTGGAGTAACCTATATTCTTATACATTGTTATACATTGATGGTAGTTACTATGAAAATCAATTTAACGTTATGTAGTAAAATGGTGCATACCCCACTACCCAAGAACTCATTCTTAGAGTCTTGTCCTAAAGAAATTCTCAAACATGTGAACCAAGAAATAGGTACAAGAATGTTCATAGAAACACTGTTAGTGATCCAGAGAATTAGGAACTACACAAAGGTCTGTCAACAATAAAATGGTTCAAATAACTGTGATGAGTTTGTACAGTGGAATGCTAGACAGCAAGAAAAATGAATGATCTGTAGCTAAAATGAGCATGATTGTACCATGGAGTCCTGAGGTTGAGAAGAAAAATAAGACATAAAGGATTACATACAGTAAAATCCCATTTATTTAAAGTCTTAATATATGCAACATCAAGCAATACATTGATTAGAAATACAGACATAGATAAAAATGTTTACACATAAAAAAAAAGTCATGACAAACAAAGTTCAAGATACTAGTGAATTCATGGTGAAGAGGGGATGGGGAGTGATGGAGGCAGGGCAAGCAAGGGCTTCAAGGTATCCTGGAAATGCTCTATTTTCTAACCTGAGTGGTGGGTATGAGAGTGTTTATTTATTATATTTTTCATAAAGTTATTAAGTTTCATTAAAACTTATAATCTGTTATGAATGTTTTGTATACATCAAATAGTTAATGTAAAATAATTTAAAACATAGAGTTATAAAAGAAAGGAAAGGAGGGAGGGAGAAAAACTGAAAAAATAAAGGGGAAAAAATAATGACGAAGAAAGAGAGAATAAAATAGTTGACCAGTCTGTCTGAGCAAAATGGAAATCCCAAAGGGAAGGTTGCAAAGAACAGAGAAATGTTGGTTTTGATGATATATTAACAGTAAGATTGAAATAATCCTAATGATGATGAAGTATCTAAAATTATGCAGTATTTTGCAGACAGTATTCTCAGTTAATATATTCACTGATTTGACCATTACAGTAACTTCATGAGCGACATTCTACTGCTGTTTTCATTTTTCACATTATTAAACTGAAAGAAATAAATCCCAGTAAATTTGAAAAAGTCTCATATTTGGTAAGTGGCAGAGTAGGGATATTAATCCCATTATAGGCAGACTGGTTTCTTAAGGCTCCAAGAATCATGGTGCCCAGATAATGAGTAAGTAAGCCTCTCCACCAAAGCCTCCATGAACTTCCCTTCATCTTTTCTAGAATACACCTACATCATTTATTAGAATTTTGCTCAGTCTCATGGATATCAGGCAAACTGTTTCAGGAGCTATAAGATTAAAATCTGAGTTTCTACCTTTACCTTTTAAGAAATTCTACAGTTGTCTGTTTCTTCTCAAGACTGGTCATCCTGTGTGAGACACTGAGTTTGGAATCTGTAGCAAAGGCATTAGGTCACTTTTATTAAATGCATTTTCATGCATTACCGTATCTTCCTCTGTTTCAATCCTTCATCTTCTTCCCAGAGAAATAGTGAGTCTTATATAACGCATAGGATTTTTTATCTAGTACATAATCTTAAAGAATAAAATTGGAAAATATATTCTGTATTTTTAGCTGAGTCTTAAGTGAAAACCCACTGAGGGCAGTGCTAGGTGTAGAGTTTTATACCCAGAAACCATCACAAATGGTTATAAGCAAGGAAAAATGGTAAGATTCTATATATTTTTCCAAAATGTTAGCATATGTTGTAACCATCTCTTAATTTCTTACATCATTGTGATGACCTTATTCTGTGGAATGATATATGCTTATTAATATTTTTATCATTGTAGTTAGGAGAAGTCATCATAAAACAAAATTACATATGACTCATCAAGTTGGGGAAAAAAGCTCGGAATAATCATCAAAAGTGAGTCACCTTCCCTTTATTCCCCAACCCTGTGGTTCCACAACCTGAGACAGCAGTGATTACATCCTTCCCAGCCCAACTTTCTATGGAACCTAAATCCACCCTCCACCTTAGTCCTTACTGTAAGTGTGATGAGAATGTGAAGAAATGTAAAGAGTTTTCCAGATCAGGATACAGCAAGAACACCACAGTCCTCAGAGTCAGTGAAGCCTGGCAGTGTGCCTTCCTAAAAAAGTTTCATAATCTTGTTTTCACTCTCAACAAATCCTTTAAATTTAGCTTCAGTTTGTATAAGGGGAGTTAGACCTCCTTCACATGGTGGTTGTGAAAATTCAGTGAGCTGATAAATATAAAACATACAACAGTGTCTGATGCTAGTAAGTGCCTAACAATTTTTAGTCTCCTGAACTTCCATTAACCCAAGTAGATTTTTATACCCATTATGACTATATGTAGCCTCAACATCTCTAAAATAATATGGATAAAACCTAAATAATGGATGAAATATCTTTTCAGGGCGTGTGAGCTGTATTGCATTTCTCAGGTCCTCGTCTGGCTGTGTTCAGGAACCCCCAGCTTTGATCATTGATCATTGAACTCTGTCCAGTAATTTCAGCCTTGCCAGTATCCCTGGTTGGAGGCATTTTTAGAAGATCTCACTCAGTGCTTAGAGACCTAAGATCAAGTAATCCTTGCTGGTAGTTCTCTTAACTTGTGCCTCAGTTGTTCCAAATATGCCTCACCTTATTTTAAAACATTTTGCTCCTAGTTCTGGGAACCAGATTCCTGATCTCCCCTATTTGTCACCCCCCTCCCCCAATCCATTCTCCTCAGATTTGGAAAGATAAACTTTTAATTGTGCATACCCTAATCATGTCATCCCTCAGTTAAGTCCTTCAATGACTTTTCATATCCCTAAGATAAAATCTAAACTCCACGTGGTCTTGAAAGATTCTGTATAATTTTGACTCTTTCTTCCCTTTGTAGTCTCCCTTGGAATCACTCCTCTTTTTTATATGTTTTTGTTTGTTTAACTAAAGTCCAACAACATTGGCTTTTAAAATTTCTTTCTTGAATGTGACAAACTCTTTCCTGCCTCTGGCCCTATTTGGCCCTATTGTTTCATCAGACTGCTTTCAAAATTTCCTCATCGTTTCTAATTTTTAGCGGTTTGACTATTGTATGCTTAAATGTGACATTCTTTTTGTATTACTGATTGAGTTTCACAGTGCTTCCTAAATTTCTGAGCTGACATTTTTAATCAGTTTTAAGAAATTCTCAGCCATTCTCTCTGCTTCTGCCCTATTCTCCCTCTCTTCCTTGAGAGACTCCGATTACTTGTGTGTTAGACCTTAACCCTCTGTCCCACATGTCTATATACAATTTTCTGTATTTTTCTCTTTTTTTCCTCTCTCTCTTTTTAGCCTGGATAGTTTGCATAAATCTGTATTTTAATTCCCTAATCTTGGCTTCTGCATGTCCAGTATGCTGTTAAACACAGCTATTTTTCAGTTCTAAAATTTCCATCATTTTCTTTTTTTATACAGTTTTAAATTCTCTGACAAAATTTTCCCTCATTTATTTCTCCATATTTTACTCTCTTTTCTTGAATACTTTAATCATAATTATTTGAATGTCCTTGTCTGCTGTCTCTACTGTTTAGATCCCTATAAGTCTATTTTTATTTTCTTAAGTTTTCTAAATGTTTGATCCTGCGGTTCAGTCTTTTAGCATCTCTAGAATATCTGACTAAATTCTAGACATTAGGCATAAAAACAAAACAAAACAAAACACGGAGATTACAGATTATGTTATCCTTCCCTTTCTTCTTGTTTTTTTGGCTTTTTTTTTTTTTTTTAAGATTTTATTTATTTGTCAGAGAGAGGGAGAGTGCAAGCAGGGGGAACAGCAGAGGGAGAGGCAGACTCTCCACTGAGCAGGAAGCCCGATGCAGGACTCAATCCCAGGACCCTGGAATCATGACCTGAGCTGAAGGCAGATGCTTAACTGACTGAGCCACCCAGGCATCCCTTCCCTTTCTTCTTGTAGGAAAATATATTCAGACTGATCTCCTTAATATATTCAGTATCTTCTGGATTGAGGTTTTAGTAATGTTTTGTCTGCTTCTGGATTTGTCCTGCTTCTAGGGCCTTCCCCTCCGGGGATTTTAAAGAAACATCGGAGCCCTATTTCTGCAGTTCCAGAACTCTAATTCTTCCCTCCCCTGCTCCCCCCACCCCCCAGCACGGTGCAACTATTAAAAACTCTGCTATGCTTTTCAAGAGCTTACTTCTTGGCTTATTTAACTGGCTGTGTGTCAGGAATAATTCTCCAAACCTCTCTTCTCATCAGGATCTTGGACCCCAGGTCTCCTTTCTCTCTCTCTATCTTTTCAGCCTTATGAGACTGCTGATCTCTTCTGATTTCCCTCCATGGGTGATCTTTTGCCCAGGCATAGTCCATGTCTCAGGCATTTGCTGAGGAATATTCATTCACCTTTCTATAGTCTCCCTTTCTCTGGATTTCTGGCACGTTTACTCTGGTTGATTTAGGAGTTCCTTGATGCTCCTTCACATTTTGTGTGACTTTTCTTTATAGTCTCCCTTTCTCTGGATTTCTGGCACGTTTACTCTGGTTGATTTAGGAGTTCCTTGATGCTCTTTCACATTTTGTGTGACTTTTCTTATTATTCTCAAAAGACACTTTGGTCTGCTACCAGCTACCCCATTCCATCAGAACAAGAAATGTGCCTCAACTTTTTAACATGATTTTCCTCTCTTTGGGATGTTTTTCACCCCACTTTTTACCTGTCATTTTTTTTGCTATATGTCTTTCTCTGAGAAACTATTTACTAACTCATCAATTGGTATTAAGTTTTGCTGTTGAACTTTCTTAGAGTATCTTACACTTTTCATTTATAGCACTTTTTACCTTTTGTGATTAAATGTTGTTTGCCTATGCCCTTTTCCCTGAAAAAAAATTAAGCTCCAAAATTATAGGAACCATTGTACTTTCTTCTTCTTTTCCTCCTTCACTTTCTGCTTCCTCCTCCTTCTCCTCCCCCCCCCCGTTCTCTCCCTCTCTCCCCCCCCTCTTTCTCAGAGGCTTTTACAGTTTTTGTATGTCCCTGACTTGTTCACTCACTCAGTTCAACTCATCAGCATTTTTGTGGCTGCTCTTCCTTCTCCTGTGATGTGGCATCATACTGCTAAAGCAGTGGTTTTCCATCCTGGCTGAGGACATAGCCCTAGTTAGCAAAACCTTTATAAGAAAAATTTTAAAATACTCTTTTGAGTATGATGAATATGTATTAGTAGCAAAGACAGCTAACTGTCTAACGAACGTGTAGCCCTCCTCCCATAGTATAATATTGACTTTGGCTAGTCCACGTTTGGAAAAAAGACTGTTTCCCAACCCCTTTGCTCCTAGACAGGACCATGTAATTAGTTCTCCCCATTGAAATGTGAGCAGGAATTCTGTGAGTTGCTTTTATATCAGATCTTTAAAAAAGAAAGCCTTCATTCTCCTGTCTCCTTTACAGGTAACAGTTTTAGGGAGCTGGGGGCCAAAAAAAAGGTTTTTTTTGCTAATAATATCTGGGTGAATCCCTGTTTTACTGTTAATAGAATAAGAAGGAAATGCCCATTTTGTTGAGCTACTGAAACATACGGGTTTATTTGTAACAACACTTAACATTGCTAAACTAATCCCGAAATTGATTCCTTAAGCTGGGGGATACCAGAACAAAATCCTAAAATATGTGGCTTTGGTTCAGTGGTTAGGAGGTGATCAGCAAAGGAGTTGATCTAACAGGCTAGGAAAATAGAGACTTAAGTTCTGCAGTATCAAAACATTTCATCAAATTATACCATTATAAAGACACTACATACCACCAAAACTAGCCCTGTCCAAAAAAAAAAAGAAAAAGAAAGAAAGAAATGCAAAGGAAAGCAAAGCCCATAATGGAGATAATGCATGTTGGATGTTTCTTGCATGACTTCATGGAATTTTACAAGGAAGAGAAGGGCTCATGTAAGAACAGGATGAAAAGTTCAGCACTGTGGTAGAGATTGGTTTAAGAGTCTCTCATTCCAAAGAAGTTTATGATTTCATATGGCACTAAGGAAACTGATGTTAGACAGAAACAGCCCAAGAAAGGAAGGGAAAGAAAAATTAGAACTAAAGCAGATTTGAGTATTCAGTCTAGGAAAGAACTTTTGAGTGTGGTTATTATAACTTGGTACTGATGGAAGTGATTAGACCAGAAGCCTCTACCTTTTTAGAGAATTCTTTTGTTAAAAACCAAACCAAACCGAACCAAAACGTGACCGTGGCCTCAAAGGAAAAGCCTACAACTGTTCAAGAAAAAGGTCTGTCCCCTCAAATTTATAACAGGAATTGTGATCCAAAATCTTCTGCTGCTTTTACAGATTACCACAAATGCAGTGGCTTTAAACAACACAAATTTATGGTCTTATAGTTCTGGAGGTCAGAATATCAAAATATGGACTTAAATAAACATGTCAGTTGGGGCTGTGTTTCTTCTTCCATGAGATTTTTTTTTTTTCCTTTTCCAGCATCTAGAGACCATTGCATTGCTTATCTCATGTTCTCCTCTATCTTAAAACCCAGAACTGGCTGGTTAAGTCTTTCTCATGTCTTGGTATGCTGACATTGACTTGCGTGCCTCCATTCTTCATGTAGGAAGAGTCTTCCGATTGTATCGGTTGCGTGCCTCCCTTCTTCATGTAGGAAGAGTCTTCCGATTGTATTGGGCCCACCCAGATGATCCAGGATAATCTCCCCATCTTAAGGTCAGGTAGCAACCTTAATTCCATCTGCAACCTTAATTCTCCCCATGTAATATAACATATTCACAGGTTCTAAGGATTAAAATGTAAACCGTTTTGGGGGGATATGATTCTTCCTGTCACAATGGGTATACTCCCTACAGTTCATTTCAGAAAGTCATGGAGGATAATGGACAAGGTTGGAAGCAGAAGCCATTGCAAATAATAGATAAGGAAGTACATCTCAGAGTCAGGAATCAGGGCCTTATCATGGAACTTCTTTAAGGATAGGTGGTCTTTACCATGTCTACTCAGCAGGATTTTGTCATTGCTGAGGAACAGTAACTGTTGTGTATGTATCATTCTTCATTTTGCAAATGGGGATTTTTTTGTAGCAGTAACCTTTGCACTGACCAACCTCTATATTGTTGGCGTGTGGTAAGGGGAGGAGCCAGAAATTTGTTCTTCAGAGGTTGCTGCGTCATGGGGAGCCATATTTGAATGAGTTAGAATTGTGCATTGTGTAGAGTTCCTTGACATGAGGCTGGATTAAGGGAAGGGACAGGAATTTAGCTTAGAAGAGTAGAGAAGGTTCTATATGTGGGAAGAAGGAAGCACAGCCACTTGATGGTCACAGGATAGCCTGTGTCAGAGACCACTAACTGGGTACCAAAATTTGTGCTCTAGCTTCTGTAGTACTTATGGAAAGTTGCTGCCTGGAGAAAGACCTCATTTGTCAACCTCCACTTGCATCTAGATGGGGCCATTTGGCTAGTTTACCGCAAGAGAATGAAGGTAGAGGTGATATGTTTCAAGCCATCAAAAAGTGGAGATTTCTGGGGTGCCTGGGTGGCTCAGTCAGAGTGGCTGCCTGTCATGATCTCAGGGTCCTGGGATCGAGCACCCTGTCGGGCTCAATGCTTGGTGGGGAGCCTGCTTCTCTCTCTCTCCCTCCCTCTGCCCCTCCCTACTTGTGCTCTCTCTCTCTCAAATAAAGAAATAAAATCTTAAGAAAAAAAAAAAACCCAAAAAGAAGTGGAGATTTCTTGTTCAGTGTCCCTTTCTCTTTTTGTTTGGGTTCAAGACTCCAGGAGACTGAGGAGCCATGAGAAGGAAAGAAACTTGCTCCTTCAATGACCGCTAGGAGAAATAGGCTTGGTGCCAATCGAGCCTGCACTAGATTACTAACTAAACAAGCAAAAAAATACATTTCTTCCATGTTAAGTCCTTAAAATGTAAGGTATTATTTGTTAACATAATTCATGATTTCCCTAATAGAGAATTACCTAAATACTCAAGGGAAAAGAAAAAAAAAAACAAAACACCTAATCTTATGAAACAAAAAATTAAAGTAGGTTCATCTTTCCCTTATTAAAACACCAAAATTTATGAAAATCACAGCATGAGCACATAAATAATTAGTTCTGTGACTGTTTTATCAGTGCTAAAATTTGTGACTATTTAGATACAAAAATGCCTAAAATAACAAAAAGTATTCTGTTGAATATTCCTTTAAAATAAGAAGATAAAATACATTGATATAATTTAGCATATCCTCAATTTTTATTTTTAAGGGTCCTGGTTATATTATGTTTCTATTGGAACAATTTTTGTAGTGAAGAGAAAATATATGACTATTAACTACCCTTATTGTTTTATGTAAAAGGGGTATAAATACAATCAAATTTTATAGGTAATAACACCTGCAAATGTTGAGTGTATCATGGCAAGAATTAACCTATTTAGTTTTGTAAATTACTGCTAACTTAGCCATAACATTTCAGGACTTTGACTACCTTAATGGTATCAGGTTAGTGTAGTAATGTTACTTATGTTTTAGTTTAAACTCAAGAATTAGCTTGCTCCATCACATAATATGATACTGAACGGAATAGTGAATGACCAAATAGTTATATTGCCAAAGTAGTATTTCTTATAAATTAAAACATTAAAAAAATAAATAAAAAACAAAAAACCATTACATGGCTTTGGAAATGGTTTTCAAAAGTCACTATGCTTACAAAATTCTAATTTAAACTCCTAAACCTACAGTAACCCAGTCTGTGTGCTTATCTCTGTACTAAAGCTGTTTATTCATACTGACATTATAGAAATAAAGAACAAAATATCTGTCTCCAGATGACACAGATTTCTTTGGTAAACTCAGATAATTGAATGAAGAGGAAGGCTGATTACAATTCTATACTTATTGAATTATTTTTATTTCCATAACGATTCATTGTAGTACCTAGATTACTTTTTTGCCCAAGGCAGTGAGACCAGCTTCTCTTTTTTTTAACCTATAAAGAGTTTTGTTTATTTTTTGCTTTTGTTCTCTGAAAGGAATCTGTGACTGATATGAGGCTTAAGTCTTATAAGAGAGAGTAAAAATACATAAAAGTATCCTTCAGTGTCACAAAGTATATTGGAGAAACATCTAAGACTATGTTTGAACTACTCTTTGTTAATAATGTTTTCATGTTGATTATTGTTCTTTTTTTTAACCAAAACCAAAATAACTTTTCATTGTGCCTGGAAATCTCCTTTCAAGGTGTACTAGTTCATTTGATAAACTGATTTTTTAAAAAGATTTTATTTATTTATTTGAGAGAGAGAGAGAATGAGAGACAGAGAGCACGAGAGGGAAGAGGGTCAGAGGGAGAAGCAGACTCCCTGCTGAGCAGGGAGCCCGATGTGGGACTCGATCCCGGGACTCCAGGATCATGACCTGAGCTGAAGGCAGTCGCTTTACCAACTGAACCACCCAGGCGCCCTAAACTGATTTTTGATAATGACAGATGGATATTTATGTGTCCGTGGAGGAGGTGCTTTCACCCTGATGGCTTAGGCATATGAATGCACTTCTTAACCAACCTAACGCAATAAGTTCGATAATGGAGTTTTAAACCAAGTTAGGGGAGGCAGATGGCCTTGAGGGGTACATGCTTTGGGAAGAATGAGGTCTTTGACACATCCTGCCTCTCATACTGAAGAGCAGGCTTCCAACTTGGCTTCACATGTTGTTAGAGCTGTTTTCGGGCGAGCCAGTATCAGAGAATTTGATACATGAAAGGCAGCAGGAGATCTGACAGGCAATTTAACTCAGGAATTGGTGTTAACGGTAACACCTGATAATAAAACTCACCTCACTGAATCACCATTCTCACCATGTACCAAGATGATCTACCGGTGTTGGAAGCTTTGCTCTAAGCTATTGATTTATTAAATTTGTATTCATTATGTCATTTTCTTATGTCTCCCTCTACTTTTCCTTAACCCACCTCCCATCATCTCCAACGTGAAAAAATATATATATATTCACTTTAGAAAGAACCAGCAGAACTCCCTTGACCAGCAGAATCAGTCTCATTTGCAAATTTGTTAGACATGCAAATTCTTAGGGCCCATCCGGATCTACTGAATCAGAAACTCAGGGCTGGGACCAGTAATCTGGGTTTTGGCAGGCTTTCCAGGTGTCTATGATGCATGCTTAAATTTGAGAACCACTCATGTGTATGGATGATACTGTAGTTTAAAGTTAGAGCTGTAGCTTTCTCCTGCCATTAAAGTTTTCTACCAGCAGGGCCACGGTCCAGCCTCTGTCTCAATTCCCTGGTGCTGAATACGTCCTTTGAAACTGCTTAGCGGAGAGGACAAACACTCACGTCTATGGATTCAACCTGCCTGTGTATTTCTCTTGGTTGTTAGGAGGATAATTAGAACAGATTTCAGTTGTACTGGGTTTACTTGAAACAAACACAACACCTAATTTCAATTAATTTTTCTGCATGTAATGCTTTTGGCTTGTTTACCTACCTGCCCTGTGTCTTTCATCATATATTTATAGAGTGCCTACTACTGGCCCGGGTTCTTGATTAAAAGCAGTATTGTATATAAAATTTGCAGTCGAGGAAATTGCACTGGACAGAACTGTATATAGCAGAGATGTAATTTAGACATAGTTGATAGGTCATGTAAAGTGTATGATTCAAGAGTTTTTAGTATATTTACAAAGTTGTGGAACCGTCACAACCTAGGGCATTTCATGACCCCAGAAAGAAACCCCATACCCATAAGCAGTCACTCCCCATTTCCTCCCCACCGCCCAACAATCCAGCCTAGTCCTAGGCAGTCACTAAGATACTTTCTGTCTCTATGGATTTGCATCTTCTGGACCTATCATATAAACAAATTATATAATAGGTGGTCTTTTCTGACTGGCTCCTTTCACCCAGCATGTTTTCAAGGTTCATCCATGTTGTAGCACGTGTCAGTATGTCATTAACTTTTTTTGCCAAATATTTCATTGAATGGTTATACTACATTGTATTTATTTATAAGTTGATGAACATTTGGCTTTTTACTTTTTGGCTGTTATGAAGATTGCTTTTTTGGACATTTCATGCACAGGTTTTTGTGTAGCTAAGTTTTCATCTGTCTTGAGTAAATACCTAGGAGTGGAATTGCTGGATCATATGGTAGTTGTGTGTTTAACCTTTTCCAAAGCAGATGCCGCATTTTACAGTCCCACCTGCAGTGTAGTTTCTAAGAGTTTTTGGTTGGCATTCTGGATACAAGTTGCAAGTTTTAAAACTTTTTTTGTGGGGGGGACTCCTAGGTGGCTCAGTTGGTTAAGCATCTGCCTTCGGCTCAGGTCATGATCCCGGGGTCCTGGGATCAAGCCCCGCATTGGGTTCCTTGCTCAGTGGGGAGCCTGCTTCTCCCTCTGCCTGCTGCTCTCCCTGCTTGTGCTCTCTCTCTCTCTCTCACAAATAAATAAATAAAATCTTTTAAAAAAAACACACACAAACTTTTTTTTTTAAATACCAAAGGGCATCTTGCATCCTAAGATTAGAAAAAAGTAGATATCTCATATAAACATTTATATATAACAGACAAACACACATTTCACCCACTTTTGGGGTGGCAAATAGAAACATAAATTCATGAAGCACACAATTCTTATCAGAATGTTAAGTTCTTGGGAAGTTCTTAATAACAAGTGAATAGATGGCTGATTGAAATAGTAATTATATGAATGAATGAATGAATGAAGACATATCTAAATTTCTAGTTTGCATCAAAACATACAGTAAGTTCTTTAGATTTCCACTGTACACTCACGCATAGATGCTTCATGTGTGAAAGGCAAAACTTGGGGTTTTTTTCCTTAATGAAATATAATAAATTATTCTTAATGCTGTTAATGAGATTAAGCTATGACCATCAACCTACATTAATCGATTGATGTTTCCAAGGTTATTAAAGTTATTTGAAGTCTGTTAGACACTGTGATTAGAAATGATAATTATAGCCCTAGCAATTGAAGCTAAGTAGAAATTCGAATGCACGCTCAGGTTGCTGACTAAAATTGACATGTTCTTTCTATGAGAAAATGCAAGCCTGTGTTTCAAAACAGTGATATAAAAATCATTGTTTGGAACACGTTTGTGGGTTGAGGGTTGCCTATATTTTTGGATTACCATTACTATTACAGTGTTTAAGAGATATTTTTACTAAAACTTCAAAAAAATACTGCAATGAGAAAGCACTAAATTCAGTTAGTTGTCTTAATATTTCATTAAGATTAAAATGGACAAATCCTTTATTTGCAGATCTAAAAGAAGTTATCAAAATGAAATGCATTTATAGATTTTATTGATCTAATTTTCCTGGTTTCATATTTAACTTTTTAAAGCTTCTCATTGACTTGATCAAGGTGAGGATGTTTTATTTCTTTAAAATGTTTCTTCCTCATCTCCATTTGAAAGGGAAAAAAAAATCAGTACTCTGGAGGTGTCCTACTAAGGTATTGCTGTTTTTTTTTTTAAAGATTTTATTTATTTATTTGAGAGAGAGAGAATGAGAGATAGAAAGCACGAGAGGGAAGAGGGTCAGAGGGAGAAGCAGACTCCCTGCTGAGCAGGAAGCCCGCTGTGGGACTTGATCCCGGGACTCCAGGATCATGACCTGAGCCGAAGGCAGTCGCTTAACTGAGCCACCCAGGCGCCCGGTATTGCTGTTTATGGAAGAACAGTACATGAAGTAGTAAATAGCTCTAGCCAGTGATTAAATGTAGAACCAGAATTGATGTATCTGATAAATGGAAATGTCATTTATAGTCTCACGTACTTCAATATCATAAATATTTTTCTCATTGTATAAGTACAAGATGACAACACAAAATAAACTTCATAAGATATGGCTAAGTGATACAAATAAAGAAGTAGGTACATATGCCAATCTGAATTATAATTTTATTGTATTTATATACATGTATACGTACATACATTTATGTACATACACACATATATATGTACATCATATACACATATATATATGGTAACAGTGTGCCCAAATGATTATTTTTTTCATACAAGTTTAAATAGAAACTTTTTATGGTGATTAACTGCTTGAAGTAAACTATGTACAGGATATAGGCTAAAGTTGTGTATTTGAAAAAAGACCCTAGCCATCAGAAATTTGTGTAATTTAGGAATCAAGGTCATCAAAATTTGTCTAGCATTAATGTTAAGTTGAATTAATATTTGTTACATGTCTACGTATTGATGTAGCTAATACTTGCAGGTCTCACCAAACACTGTCCCTGTTTAAATATGTAATTGATCTTTTTAAATAAAAATAATACTGAAAATCTTTCTGTAATACTAAAAGCCATTAGAATATACACTTTAAATGGGTGAATTGAATGGTATGTGAATTATATATCAATAAAACTGTTAAAAAAGAACAAATTAGAAAAAAACACCTTATTATATATTTCCAATAACTATTTTTTCCAGTTAAATTTGCCTACATAAATTGAGCCTTGAAGAGGGTTTATTCTCATTTTTTGTTATTACACATGAGATCAAACGAATCTACCTTTATTGATCGTTAGTGTACTGACATAATATGTACATTTTAAAGCATGCACCCAGATTACAAAACAATGAGAAAAATAATGGTACTTCCTTAGAGCCTGTGTCTGCCATAAAGTTCATTAAATGTATACTACATGCCAGTTAATTGTCCTTACAGGTTATTGTTTAGTTTTCTCAAAAATAATTTGTTATAAATAGATTTTTCAAGTCTTAAGTCAGTAGAGAGGGAGACATTTTTCGCGTTGCATGGCTAAATGCTTTATCTGTTGTCCCGCAACATCACTCACTGGGGGGGTGGTTATGGATTAATGAGAAAATGGAATGAATGAATGAAATGCTGTATCATTTAATCTTCACAGGATTATTCTTAACTTTAAAAATTTAAAACTGAGGCTCAGGAAGGCTAGGTCATTTGGCCTGCATCTCTGAACTCCTATATGACAAAGCTAGGCTTTGTAGTTCGGTAGGTCTGTGCCATTTCTAGCATCCCACTGCATGGGAAGCATACTTCTCTGCAGCTGAGAGTTTCTAATGATTTCAAGACTCAACAGAATATCTGGAGTCAAGAACTTGAGTATTTGATGGAGGTCATAGAGATGAACGAGTTCAAGTTTTCTCATTAAGAACAAATTAATGTAAGACATGGACATAGCCTGGGACATATGACACTTAATTCACTTCAGGATTCGGGAACATTTTCTGAATGTGCACACGTTTTCACGTGAGAACAAAGTCATTGAAGCAGCTAAGTCACTTTTGTCCTTCCCACCTAATCTCATTTACACCTTCTGATTGTTGAATTTTTCCTTAGAAAAGGTATTAGGAGAAAGAAGAGGTTCCAAGGTTGCACATGGAAAGAAAGTAGGTTCATTAAATTTTATGAGTGATTTACCGTAAAAATGTTTGTTACATTCAAATTGATATTTTATATGATATGGCTTATGATGTTTTTCCCTAGAATTGCTATAAAAATCCTGCATGATAAATGATCAGATTGCTGCCTGTGGGGATATCAAATGCAAAGGGAATTTGCAAACTTATGTTACAGTAGGTATACCTTATATAACACTTTCATATTTTTTTAAATTTAAAAAAGTGGCTAAATATTCACATTATATAACCTCTTCCACTTTCAGAGAATCTTAGAAGGTTATTAATATTTTCTATAAGTAGAGAGATAACATTATGCATTTTATTGAGCGATAAACATTTTTGTTGATTGAATACTGAAGTGAATTTACTGTCCTGCACTTTTGCCTCATTTCTGGTACTGGTTTCTTTTGTAGGCAGTTTTGGCCTTCACATTTCTTGCTGTTTCTGTTTTACCTCTTTATTCTTTGCATTGTGTTTATCTGCATTGTATGAACAAACTCATTTTCACCTGTAAGTAGTTCCTCCTTCATATATCCATTTTTCTTTTTTTTTTTTTTTGGCTAATTTCTCTTTGCATTTCAAAATTTTTCTACTTCCTTTTCTCCTTACTACTTAAAAAAAAATCCCTTTTTTGGTCATGTGTTAAAGACACTCAACTATTGTCTGTCAGGGAAGAAAAAAATCAAAAGAAGGGGTGGAGAAGGGGCGGAGTGGGGTTGGCTAGTTAACTTGGGGAAGAAAAGGGGAA
Source organism: Callorhinus ursinus (assembly GCF_003265705.2). NCBI lineage: Eukaryota > Metazoa > Chordata > Mammalia > Carnivora > Otariidae > Callorhinus > Callorhinus ursinus. The sequence continues at coordinate 10,840,044 of NW_027397074.1, read as the reverse complement.
GAAAACAGCAGAACTGGGTTCTGTCCCTGAACACTGATGAATCATGGACATTTGTTAAGGCTTGAATTGAAGTTTTGTCACCGTGTTGTAAGTCAGTTTATGATGACAGTTCATCTGTGATAAGTATTGTGTTATTGTTCAAAGGGAGAAGTTGTACATAGTTTGAGAAATAGAAATGAAGTTTAAAAGAATTGCATAATCAATCCAATATATAGGAAATCTCGTAACACTCTACTGTTGATAATAACAGGTCTTGAATATAAGGAATTTCAGGTACTAGTGAAGAAAGAGACAGAGATGACTAAGTCTACACAGCCCTCCCAACCAAAATGTTTTCACGCATGTTCTAATTACAGATAATGACTATGAGCCCTGTGAATGACATAATTAAAGAAAGTTAAAGTCATTATTAATGGAAGCTGGATTAGTAAATGTTATTATGATATTACAAAAAATAGAAATGTTCATTTTAAAGTTATCCAGTTGATATTTTAGAGTTATGCATTTGCTTTAAATTTACTAACATTTACTCTGCAAGTGTCCTGCCAGTATAAATTCTATCCACAAAAATGAATGACTAATTAGCAAAAATAGATTGATCTGTGGGTAACAGAACAACTTGCAGTAACATCCAGGTAATAAATACGCTTAGCTTGAAACTCAGGACTGAGTTTGCTGTTTTACTCTGGGCTATCTTCACCCAGGTTGGCAAATTGATGAAATCAATTCTTTTCTTCTAGCCAGCTATGGACATTCTGACAGAATCATATTCTTAAAAGAATGGGTTACCTTAGAGTAAAATTGAAGGAATTGTGAATAAGAAAAAGAAAATTTGTATAAATTTCCAATTGTAGACGATGCAAGCTGTTTTTAGAATTGTGTAGATCCTTATTCTTAGTCTTAAAGGTATAAAATGTTGACGTATTATTAATTATATAGAAAACAACAGGACATTACAACAGTATCCTTTAGGTGATTAAGCATCACAGTATCTTTTTTCCCCAAATTGTCAGAAACCCTTAGAACTCCCCCATCTTTTAAGAAGATGTTATTACTGTATAAAAATATTTGTACTGTCTTGATTTTCAAATGTTTCCAAATCTCAAACTTACAAGTTTGCATCTCCCATCTGTGATAGGTGAGTAAAATAGAGATATTTTCATCTCTCAGTCGAATGTAGGATTGTAACTCTATGTTTACTGGTATGTCCAGGTAGTCATGTTTTGTTTGCAATAAGAGCAGGAATTTTAATCATATAAATCTAAAATCTGTGCTCATAAAAGCAAGATGACTGCTCTCTTATTTTCTTTCCATTACCCATTATTGCAGAGGGGGAAATTCCTGGCAACACCCTTTGTGGTGCTTCTGTGGACACTCATCTAATAGATGAATTCTGTATTATGTGTACGGGTGGTGAATTTGATCCATAACATACCTACAGTCTTATAGAAATATGCTAGGTTACAATGGTGGTTTACTGTGTTTAAAGTATATTCAAAATGTAGTATTAGAGTAATATCAATCAATCATCTTTCTTTTCCTTTCTCATCAGAGGCTGCATCCATAAAATTAAACAACAACAACAACAACTGGAAAGAGTGCCAACAGTTGTTAGTTTTGGTCATTTCAAATGTTACCCTCTATCTCTTACTAACCACGTTCCATTGTATTTTTGCTGCTATTGAATACTTGGATAAATAACTGAATTCTTCCCTTTGTGCTGGCCTACGTAAATGGATTCCCTATACTTTGAGCTATAACTTAATGGTTCAAAAAAAAAAAAAAAAGAAAAGGAAAAGAAAAAGAACAACAAAAACTCCAGCTCTATGGAGTGAAGAAGGATCTTAAAATGAAATCTAGATTTTCAAGCTTAATAGTATATTTTTTTAAAATGGGAAGTCATGCTGTAGGTACTGATTTTTTTTTTCTGAGATGTGCCTGTATTTAATGGGGAAGGGAGAAAGACAGAAAAAGGAGTGAAGAAATCTATCATTAGCCGAAATTTAAAAACACAGTAGTGTAAGTGCCATTGCTTTGTTGAGGATTTGATAGCATTTAATATAACTGGTAATACTTCTAAATACTTAAATCAGCAGAAGATTGTCAGTATAGGATTCTGATGAGCAAACAATAAGCTTCCAATTAGTTCTTGTTCAATGTTCCTTTGCGTCCATTCTTCCCTTAAAAGTTTGATGCCTTGCCAATAACTGTATTACCTGGGTCACAAATGTCCTCTAAATATTTATGTTGTTTGTGGGAATATTTGACCATCTTTCTTCATCTCAAGGTAGAGTCTTTTCCATGGTGCTTCCTATAATGCCTCTCTGTGCTGCGTTAGTTTAAAAATACTGAACGCTGACGTAAAAACCCTCACATGTTCCCTTAACCATTCTCCTGGGAATTGATAGTTCTGAGTTGCTTTCTTTTCTTATTCCCATCTCCTGAAAATATTCCCCAAGGACAGAGATAGTTGAAGTTTTCTGTCCATTTGTTTTTAACTTTGGCTCTCTCTGGAACACATGTGTGTGTGCATTAGAAGCATGCTGCCTCAAATCATGAGTATTTCTGATTCTGACTCTCATACTATATATCTCAGAGACAGGTCCTATCCTCCCATTGGCATGTAAATAAATAAATAAATAAGGCCTCTTGTTGTTTTTTTAGTTTCTTAACAGATACCAAAAGAACCTAGAAAATTAGTCATTGCTTTTAAATATTTTTGCCAAGGAGAATTATTTTTCTTTCTAGAGTTTGTGTATGTACATAAGAGAAAAACAAAACATTTTAGTTTCATTGCCTTACTCTTAAAAATGTTGAAGAAAAATTGATTTACTGAAACATTTTTTTACAAAAATGCTTTAACATACATACAAAAATATGCTCACAGAAAAATGCAACAAAACTTGAATTTTATGTTACCAATATGCATAGTATAACCTAAAACCAAAAAGGAGTAAGAGGGGACATTTCGTGGCTATTTGGTTCATATTGTTCTTTGTCCATTTTTAATAAAAATAAAATGTATATGAACAAATTAAACATTTACATATAGTAGCAATTGAGAGTTAGCCAAAAGTTAGACATCATAAATTGGTCATGAGTAAAAGAACTAAATATTCTGGATTAAACTTTCGTCTAGAAATGATTAATACAGACATCAGATCTTCATTAATCTTCCTTATTAGATTATTTTCTCTTAAATGAATAGTAGATATTGATTTCTGACTTCTTGCTTGCGGATGGCCCATAACACACGTTTTATCATCAATCCTTATGATTTATAAACATTTTATCTGGAATAGCAAATTTTGGTGAATAAGCAAAATTTTATTACAATTAATGGGATATGATCTGGTTTTTATGGAATTTTTCAAAATAACTGAGCTGAAACAGTGCATTGTAGAAGGCTATGGCTAATCCAATAGACACATAATGCTATGTTCTGAAAATGATCCTGTCTTAGTTATCATACATAAGAAATAAAAGCCACATTTTGAATATCCTCATTAGAAAGGTTTAGGATAATAAAGCATTTAATAGCAAACCTCACAACAGAGTGTTAAGAATGATTTAGGCTTACAGGTGATAACCAGCACTTTCAGAAAGAATTGTAGAAGCAATATCTTTCTTCAACAACTTCAGATATTAGAGAACACAGTGCTTCATCAGAGGAATCCAAAGAAATTGAGATTTGGCTCAAAGGCCAACAAATAATGAAGGCTGGCTTACCTTCTCTAGAAGTTTATTACATTCCTTTTGCTCTTTAAGCTCTTTCTCTTAAAGATATAAATTGGAAACGGTATACTTCCTTCGTAGAAAGTCTTAAGTCATTACTGAAATAATTGACAGAATATAATACAATATTTTTATGTAGGGAGGCTATTATGATACCAACATATCACATAGACAGTAATGGGCATCTAATTCTGCTATTCGTAATCTCCATGCTGAGAGAGAAAATCTGCTTTGAATCATTAAAAATTGAAGCAAAAAATGATGGGCTTGACTATTTGGTTATCTAAATTTGGACTGGAAGGCCATCTTCAGTTACATAAAATATCCTTCCCAAGCTCTAGTTCTCAATCCCATTACATCCCACTTGATTTCTCATTTGCCAGCCCCTATGGCCACACTCTTTATGCTTAGCAAAAAACAAACTAAGTTAAGTCACGGTGGGGTGCCTTTTGTGAGGCCACTCAGAATAGGAAGAAAGAAAGTGCAAGCTAGAGATGTAGAGAATATAAAGAAAACAAGGCACAAACAAAGGAGGAGGAAGGGAGAAGAAAACATTACGGGGTCAAGAATCATAAAGTCACATACACTTTAAAATTTTTGCTAGTAAGTACTATGGGTCTTCTCCGTTTGGGGAGGCTGTCCCAGAAAGCTGGAAAATCAATTCTGAATTAATAAGGGTCTTTTTTCCTTTCACAAGCTCCTGGTGAAACAAAAAAAAGAGCTAATTAAACATCTTACAGTCACCCCATAATTACAGCCTTTACACATATGCAGGATGGTCATTTTTTCCATCAGGAATGCTATTCTTTTCACTTCCTGCCCGAAGTGCTCCAATACGTTACTATAAGGGAGTTTAAGAATTTAAGATATTCAAGGAAACCTTTCCACCACTGGCACACCATTTCCTTCCTGAAGGAGGCCTGTGCCCTAGGGAGAGGCCTAATCCAAGACCCTTCTGCTCTTTCTAGAAGGGCTAAACTCGTCGCACCACTCCTTCGCCTGGGGGTGGAGGTGAAACTGGTCTGGCAGGGCTGCTCCCTAGCTCTTACCCCCCCACCTTTCTTTCCTCCTCCACATTTCAAGCGCATTTCGCAAACTGCCACCTGTTCCTGCTGCTTACCCTTTTCGTGCTTTCACATTGACACAGTGAACTCACGCCTGCAGCAACCCTGTCAAGGCAAGGCGGCCCAGTGGCCAAAGCAGGGCGTTTTGAACCTTTTGGAAGTAGTCTCACTAGGATGTTAAAAAGCCCTTCGCCGCACGGTCCTCCCGGGAAGGAGAATTCGTCCCTCCACCACTCTGTCCTACTGAACGGCAGGTCTGGAAGGATTTTACAGCGCCAGGTCCTTCTCTGACAGTCCTCAGACCGGGCCCTGAGGCTCCGTCCTCGCCAGGTGAGCCCTACTTGGGCGTGGGGCCGCGGGCACGACTGTCATTCTGCCACGCCAGAGGCTCTAGCCTCTGGCACTCCAGGGCAAATAAACAGTGCCACCTGGTAGAGTCAAAAGTGGTGTTTTCAAATGCAAATACAAACCCCTCCTACATTTGTGGTCAAATCACTTCTCCACGATTCCTAGGCTGGCAGGGGCTTCTGCGCCTGGGAGAAGGGGTGCCTGCCTGGGCAAAAATAACCCCCGGAGACGCAAGTCAAATACTCCGCCGGAGCTCTGCAGCCTGTGGATGCCGGCTGGGCGGCTGGCTGTCCCCCCGGGAGCCCCGCGGGGCTGGGTCCGCTCCTCCGCCTCACGCCGCGCGGCGGGAGCAAGCCGACGCCGACTTTGGGAGTTCCTCTCTGCCTTGTATGGAGGGCTGCTCGGGGCCCGTCTCCGCCCGACTGCTCTGACGCCCAGCCCTCCCGCTGCCCACCCCCAGCCACCTCCCTCTGACTTGCCCGGAGAAGCCAGACGGAGCCTCTCCCTGCCACAAGTCTCTCCGCCTGCCATTCCCCCATTCCTGCATCCCCCCCACCCCCCCTCCCCAGCGCCGTCACCCCTCCTCCGCCCCCGCCTCCGCCTCCGCCTGCTCCCCCGGCAATCAGGGGAATAAATCAGGGAGGAAACCGAGAGGCACAGAGATAGCGAGAGCGCGCGAGCGCCGGCGGACTCGCCCAGGTCTGTTTCCAAAGTCGCCCTTGATGGCGGCGGAGGCGCGGCAGCCGCGGCGCGGAGCAGCCGACGCGCGCTAGTGGGTCCGCCCGCCACCGCCCCTTCCTCCGCGCCGGCGTTCGCCCCTGCGGCCCCCCGCGCCAGTCCGCGCCCCGGCCCCGGGCGCGCCAGCTCTCCAGACGTCCGCGGTCCGGCCGGCGTGTGCTCCTCCCGCGGTTGCCAGCACCGTTTCCTCCCCCGGCTCGGGAGGGAGGCGGGATTGATCTTCGATCGCGAAGATGGCTGCTGGCTGCCTGCTGGCCTTGACTCTGACACTTTTCCAGTCTTGGCTGATCGGCCCCTCGTCGGAGGAGCCGTTCCCTTCGGCCGTCACGTAAGTCGCCGGGCGGGGGAGGGCTGCGAGTGCGGGCCGAGGGGTGCCGGGGGAGCTGGGCGCGGGGACGGTTCCCGACTAGCGGGGCTTTTCTGCCCGTGGGGGTGGGGAGCGATCCGGGCTGGGATCTGGAGAGGCCGAGCGGGAGGTGCGCGCGGCTCGCCGCCGGAATGGGCGCCGAACCGGCGTCTCGGGCGCCTCGGTGGGGCCGGGCTGTCCCGGGAAACGTCCGCCGACGACTCCGGGCGCCTCAGCCCGTCTCCGAAAGGGTTCCTTAGACTTACAGAGTTTAGCTGTACGGGGGGGAAGAAAGTTTCCAGCCAGATATCCGCTGTCCTCAAATCCAGCCCAGGGGGGAAAAAAAAAAAAAAAAAAAGTTGTGTTTGCTTGGGTGTTTTACAAATAGGTAATTTCATGTTTGCCAGGGTGGCATGGACTTCTCCCGCACTTGGCCTGGGGGATGCTGTCTAATTGCTGTAGTGCCCAAACTCATTTAGATCCCAAATTACTGGGCGCACTTGACAGTCTGTCTCATCGGAAGAGTGCTCGCTCGACGCAGCTTAGAGTGCTGTCCACTCAAGGGGCTCGCAGGTATTGGGACCACACCATCCAACCCCCTCATCCTTTATTTGAAGCATCTAAGTGCGGGCAGACACACTGTTCCTGTTCTTAGAATGAATAGAACCTATTCTTTGAGGGAGGGATGTACGTTTCCAGAGTCGCCTGCAATTTTCTCTTATTTTTAACATTTCTAAAATCACTTAAAAAATTCGCTGCCGTTCTGGAAATAGAGTATTTAAAGGTAACTCTATAGTCACACGGCGGGAAGGGAATGAAAAATAATAATTCTCTTTTCTCTCAGCCTGGAAAAAAAGAAGCAAAGTCAGTAGCTCATAAAAATATATACACATTTTTTAAATGCGCTGAAGAGCCTATCGGGCATTTTGGGAAAGCATTTATTTTGGTTCTTAAAGCTACTTTAAAGCTTCCAAGAGTAGGTGATCTTAAATGGATGAGTCACTTTAATGTATTTTACATAACAGAAACAAAGCCCAAGGTAGCCTTCCCGGTATTTCTGCTGTTGGGAATTATTTGCTGTCCTTTGTTGGCTGAGTGTTGAATGCTGGAGTTTTTGGTGGATGCTAACAGTGAACCTTTACCAGTTGAAACCCTGCAGGGATTATTTAAGATGCAGCTTAAAGTATTTATTACATTAGGTGTCAGTGCAAGAATCTGGAGGATGCACATTCTCACCCGGAGAAGGGGAGTGTCGAATATTTTTTGTCATTGATTTACAGTCATGTTCCTTTTTAGATAATCTTCCATAAAGATGATTGCAGATCCTTTTTGTTATGAAGCGAAAGGGGAAATACCATCTGTAGATCTCTCTTTAATTGGTAGGATGTTCCAAGCGGATATTTTGAAATATATAGAGTAAGAATTACTCTAAAGATGCTTCAAAATTATTCACTCTTATTAGGAAATTACACTTTTATTGATTGAATTCTTTATTCTTTTTGTAGCTTGGCCTATAAAGCGAGAATTCAAGTGACTCGCTTACATTTGTGTCAAATGAAGAAGTGGCTCTTCAAAAAGGAGTCGGTGTATGCAGTTGACATATTTTTAACGTGTTATTTTTAACTGACAATTTATCAATATTTCTTTCATTTGGAGGGAATGCATCACTCACCCCACTGGGGGAAACTGTGACTTTTTACAGATACAACAAAATACGACCTTTTATTCCTGAACATACCATTGTAAAATACTAATGTACAAATCCTTATTGTGAGAAGGACCTCTGCAAAAAATGCTTTCCTAAAATTAAAATAACCTCATGTTTATGATCAGAAATTCACTGGAGACAAGAAAGAAAATAAATAGGGAAGAAAAATAGGAATTAGGAAACCACAATTTCTTCCCTTTGAAAGGATTTTAAATTTATTTTTTAACAATGGGAATTTAAGATATTTTCAAATAATATGAAACATTAATTATTTTGTAGAGTAAAAGCTTAATGAAAGACTTTGTAGAGCTAAGTCAGTCTCCTGTAGGTAACGTTAATGCTATTTGTATAAGTCTTGTGCATCTTCAGTAATTTATTTCTAGAGTTAAAATATTCTGAGGAGAGGAGAAATGAGAGTTGACATTTGTACTTCTTGTTAGGTTTCTGAATAAACTTTATGAAATTTAAAAAAGTGCAGTGTTAATTTTATCAAGATGCGCCATTGGCTTTTCTTGCAAGAAAAGGATTCGTATTGAGTGTTTATCATGATAAATCTCAAATCTTTGGAAAAAATTCCAAGCTGATAAAAACTCAGTACAAAGATTATATAGTATCATTGAAGGCAAACTGTTACACTCCTATATATAAATTTCTCTAGAAATCATTAATAAATTTTTTTGGTTTTTTTTTTTTTGACAATTTTATTTTTCCCCAGAAAAAGTAGTATCAGTTTTAGAGGAAGAGCATGCCATCAACACAGGATAAAATTAATTGTGCACTCACTGGAGTGGGACCTGAATTAGAATTACTAATACAAAGCTTTAATTTTTTTAAGTAGTGTTTACAATAATATTAAAGGTTTAAGTTTTATTATAATAAAACAAATGTATCCTTTTAAATTTCTTTTTTAGTTTTTCCTGGTTTAGCATATATTCTCACATAGTATATTCTTCTGGATTTAAGTATAGTTAAACTGTTCTAAGACCTAACACTAAAATAACAAGGTTCCCCTTCCCCCACCAAGAAAGGAATTTTGATACAGTTCTTTTGCTTAGGTTAGGCTTTACTTTTGAAAATGATTGTCTCAGTAAAGTGTGAATTGTAAATATGCCATATAGTATCAACCACCTAATGCATATTGGTTTATATATAAATGGAAATCACACCATTTTCATGTTATAGTATGCACATATTATATTGGTAGTTTAAGATAAGAGTTTTCAAAGAGGGAGAGTTCTTGCTTGTTCTAGAAATAATTTCTTAGCGCATAAATGAAAACACTTTTGTTTTAAAACTCAGAATGATATGTATGTTAGCCAGTATTGTAACGTTAATTTAAATCTGTTGCTCTTTTAGAATCTATTTACAAATCTAGATTTAAAAAAAAAAATCCCTGTAGTTGTAACTACTATTTAATGTTAAACTTTTATCTCAGTCACATCAAAATACCAATCAGTCAAGAATAATTGGCTGAGAGCCCATTGGTATATGAGGATTTTAATACAGACTGTGTAATAGGATACATATATCTAATAATAATTAGCTACCTTTAGGTATCTAAAGGAAATAGATATATCTCATGAAACAATCGTACTTTGGGGTTTAAATACTTAAGATATAAGTATTTTTTTCTGTTATTAGACAAATTTGTATTTACAGGCTATAGAAAATAAGTTCATGTCATAACAGTGAAATGGATATCTTTTTCATGTGTTAGAAGTGACATAAGTATTTTCATTTGGACTTACCAATTTCTATTCACATACTACATGTATAAGGAAATGTGTCTTAAGATAAAATATGAGGTAAAATAATAAGTGTAAATTAAGACCTAAAAACAATGACCATTAATAAATCCCTTTCTCAGCTCTTTAATTTGTTCTCATAAGCTTAACCATAAGACAGCATTTATTATTCCACAGGTGTATGTTTAAAATATGCAACAGTAGGTATATTTTTCAGATAAGTAGTAACATGATGGTAAATATCTTAATATTGATACATGGGTATATGTGTAGCTATCTGGATTGGCATTTGAATGTGAGCATTAGGCGGAGAGTAATGGATATGATCTAAAAAACATTTTGGAAAGGTACAAGAATCTAAGCTTATGGTTTTTAAAAAGGAAATAAGATGTACCTTTATTGTTGTGTGTGGCTTTCACACATTTATATGCACTTATTAAATTAAAATCTATAGCAAGTTGTTCATTTTAAAAATAGAAACTTTACCGCTCTTTTTCTTCAAAGAAACCTGGCTGTGCAGACTTTTCTATTATTTCACCAACACTGGTTAAAAAACGTAATAAAATACTTTTCATTCTTGGGTTTATACATGGTAAGGTTTTGCAAAAATAAAAATAACATGCAAATTACGTATTCACATTTACTGTTTAGATTTATAAGTATACATAAGAAATAACAATGCATTTAGGAATTTTTAAAATGACTTAAAAATTGTACCCATAACAAAGTATTATTTAATTGATGTGTTTTCTGGAGTATCATTATATAAAACACATACACAGAAATTTCTGTTCTTTTCCCTGTTTCTTAATACAGATACGGATTTCCAGGAAAGTAATCTGTTCTCAGTTCACATCTTGGATTCTAATGAGTGTCTTTGAACTGTTTATAACCTTAAACTGGAGACTTAAATGGTTAAAATAAAGTGTATTTTAGGGAAATCATCTGATCTGTTGATTTCCTTCAGTCCCTTACATGTATAGACATAATCAGTTCCAACATAAACATACTTAGATAGGAGTTTGAAAAAAAAATCAGAATTTGTTTCAGTGTTTCTAAAAAAGTAACATTTTGTTATTACTGAAGTGTCAACCTTCCATCATTTGTAATAGTATCGTTGTAGGATTTCAGAAAAGCCTGTAAGCTGCTCACCATGGGGAATGAGGTCTGTTCTATCACATTCAGTCCTCATTTACTTAAGGCTTAGGGTGTGCATCAGACCCTGTGTCACACAATGTCGGCCACTTTTTCTTTTCATGGGCTGTTTATGTCTAGTACCACAAACGTCCCCAAGCCTTTCATAGGATTGCTTTCCAGTAAACTTCAAACTGTATCAAGACGGGCAACCATGTAACTTAGGCTTGATTTATTGTGTGTGTGTGTGTGTGTGTGTGTGTATGTATGTATGTGTATGCCCCAAATCATGAAACTGGTTGTGTCATATTGTTTACAGATTTGAAAGAAAAAAGCAATTGACTTCAGTGTTAATTGAAATAAAAATGGTAGTACTTTGTGAAAAATAATGTATTTCCTTTTCAATCAGGGCCTAAAATATCAACATTGCATAATTAGACAATTTGTCTACTTTATATTATAGTATTTTATTTATTAGGTAATATTTTATGTGTATATATGTATTATATGTAATATATACATATATACATATTATATGTAATATATACATATATTGTGTGTGTATATATGATATATATATATATATATATGGTGCATGCATGCACATGTATTTCTTAACCTTCTTCAAGTGATTTGCTAGGGTAGAAAAACCTCAGTGAGGTAAATTTATTAACAGTCATGGATGCTCAAGAGATTCCTGCCAATCCGCAACTATTTTTAGTGGTTGAATCTCTTTCAAAATATTTTTATAACACTAGCATTTCAGAATAATTTGTCAAGAGAATCAAAGGAGACATTGTATACAAAAGCAGCTTGCAATGCTCAGGTCCTATAGAGGTGAGTTATTAACATAATTGATGAGTAATAAATAAAGTATGATTTTGCCATCTTTTTAGCAAAATAAGTACGGGAAAGAAACTACTGCATTTGAAATGTTGGGCACCTATTAAAAGGCCTTTGCATACTAAGCAGTTTTTATTTCAGACATTTAGATATGGGACACGAAGAAATTTGTAAGAATGAAACGTATTTGGTGTGACATGCTTTAGGAATAAGGGATAAATGTGAACAGTTTTAAAAATTTTATTTGTAAAATACAAACTGTTAGGTTTCCCTTATGGGTTTATATAATTTGTAGTGATTCAGTATTATTGCTCCTTCAAAATTGCCATTTTTACAGATTTTAACGAGATAATAAACAAGGAAAAGATTGACATTGTGGCCACAATGAACTGGCACACTTTTACAGTTAATTTCAATAGTGCAGGATCAGGTTGTTACATATGAAGCAATATTTAAAGTTCTCTTTGAATATGAATGCGGGATATTTCTGGCTAAATGTTATTTTAGCATTTGCTTCTTCTGATTTTTTTTTAACCATATGCTTCTGCTGGATTAAAAAAATTAGGATACATTTTAAGTTCTGTATCATAAATTGAAGAACAGCTTAAAGGAGAAATGATGGCAATGGATAATAATGGTGTTGCCCATTTTAAAGGCTTCAGATTTGGGGATAATCTTACTGTCAATTTCAAAATTCTTTTTCCTGAGTCATTAAAAATTTATTATAGTTGTCTTTGGGCAAACTGGAAAAATAACTCCTGTATTTTATTCAGACAACTAATTGCTACTTCTCAGTCTCTCTTTCATACGCCTACCCATTTACTGTTAATCATGATTTATTATTATTTGCATATAACATCAAATCAGGTGGGGGAGTTTTTGCTTTGTTTTCTCCCATGTGACCTGTGACCAGACCTCAGGACCTTCTCACTTGAATCTTCTTTGACTGTTTCAGGGGACTTTCTCTTACCCTTGGACATTTCTCTCTATAGGGAAATTGTTGAGGGATTTTAATGCGCAGATAAGTCTGTAATACATGATCAACACTTCTCCCAAAATTGTCAAACAGTCTAGACAATTGTTTCTTTTGACATTTTCCCACCTACTGTGGGGGATAATTAGGGGAAGGAGGAGAAAGAGCTAATAAAATTGTTCTCTGTCTAAGGTGCCTACTGTCAGGCTGTAGAAAGAGATGGTTAGACATTAATGATGTCTTATTTTGAGGGTTAAAGGAAGAACGGCTCAGTAAAATAAATGGGCTTAGGCACACTGAGGAAATCTGTTTTAGAAAAGCGATCAAGAGGTGTTGTGGTGAAAATGCCATGAGAAATGATGCATGGTACGTGAGGCAGACAAAGGAGCCTTCCGTTTACGTGGTGTGAATTTACATTAAGGATGCTAAAGGGGTTACTGGTTATTTTTTAATTTTCTTTTTTCCCCCACTTCCCAAGTGAGCGTGGCTATTCTGGAAATTATGTTTCCTGAACATCATATTCATTTATAGAGACCTAAATATATTTATAATATGGACATTCACCTTAGAAACCAAAGACAATACAGTTGTCAAGATCTCAAAAAATAGAAGCAATTAAACATTTTTTTAAAGAAAACCTTGGGATAATGGTTAATTGGATAGGAGATATTAGTATAACACTTTATTAAAAGCTTAAGTGATGATCATAAAAAAGAAATTCTTTTTATTTTTTTAAATTTTTTATTGTTATGTTAATCACCATACATCACATCATTAGTTTTTGATGTAGTGTTCCATGATTCATTGTTTGTGCATAACACCCAGTGCTCCACGCAGAATGTGCCCTCTTTAATACCCATCACCAGGCTAACCCATCCCCCACCCACTTCCTCTCTAGAACCCTCAGTTTGTTTCTCAGAGTCCATCGTCTCATGGTTTGTCTTCCCCTCCAATTCCCCCCCTTTCATTCTTCCCCTCCTGCTATCTTATTCTTTTTTTTTTTTCCTTAACATATATTGCATTATTTGTTTCAGAGGTACAAAAAAAGAAATTCTATAAGTAAATTTCTTCAATTAGATTACAGGGAATGAAATAACTTGCAGATAGGTAGGATTCTAGGTAGTACATTTAAGACTTAAGACCTCTGAGTACATAGTACATCTTAAGTTTTAATTTACGCTGTCTTTTTTTTAATATCTCCTGCTTCAAATATTTTTAATATCAAATGTAATTTAACGATTAATGCAGGTATTGTTATTCAGTGTAAATTATGTAGTGCACTGAACTATATGCAGAGTATCCAAAGTGAGGAAGAGAGTCCCCAAGGAAGACATTTACATCTCCCAACCTACTATTAAGCAGCCGGATCTGTCAGAGCATGACTAAGGAAAAGCACATAGCATGTTGAAGAAACACTGTCTATTTTGTAGTAGGCATAGGGCTTCCGGGTGGGGAGAGATGTTGCTGGGACTGGGCCATTGGTTTGAGTCTAGGTTGTAAAATGTTTGCACCTAGGCTGTAATTTCATAAGACCTGAAGTGGGGGATGGGCAGTGTTCACAACAATGTGGACATTTGTGGTAGCCCAGCTCTGCGTATTCAAACAACGTTGGCCTTCATCCTAGGGTTTTTTAAAATTAAAAAGGAAAAGTAGTACATGTTGAATCACAGTATGTAGATGATAGATTCAAGAGCACCAGTAATTGAAGTGGAGACAGGGAGAGCAGTTAGTAAACCATTGCATCGTTCTCAGAGAGAGAGATGCCCAAGGTCCAAAAAAGAATAGTGGCAAGGGGAGAGCAGAGCAGATGGGAAACATAAGGCAGAAGTAAAATTTCAGGTGCTGTTGGTTATGGGATTTGGGGAAGTAGGAAGAGATCAGAGTCAGAGATGATTCTAAGAGCTCTATCAGGTAACCATGCTATATTGAACTTGGTAGACTAGAGAACACAGTAGGAATGATGGGGATGAAAGTAATAGTTTCACTGTTGGACATCTTGAGTTTGCAGGGTCTCTGTAGATAACTATTAGGCCATTAGAAATAGGTATCTGAAGGGGATTTGAATAATGTAATGGTTCCAGTAGAGTGTTGCAGAAAGAGGCATGGTTTCAGTGCCTTGAGAAGTTGGTAGCGGGTGGCAATAAAACAGCAAGCTGCAGGTTGTTCTTTCAAGGAATTTGGCAATGTGGGGAGAGATACAGAGAGTTCAGAAAAGGGAGTTTAAGGGATTTGGCATTCTTTTGTTTACAGAATTAAGAGTTATGTCAGGCAATTTGGAATTGTACATAGTAGAATCCCATAGGACTATCTTAAACCAAAAGGGGAAATATTTTTCAATGGTAGTGGCTGGATGATCCTTCATGGGAGTTTAAGGTCAAGGATGTGCCAACAAGGGCAAAAGGGGGTGGGACTGCCATCAGTATCATCTCTCATTCCAGTGTCTGGTTTTCTTTGTCTAAGTCTTCATTCTTTGTCCCTGCAAATTGGCTTTCTCTGCTTCCCAGTGTTTATTGAATGGCTGTGAGGGCTTACAGTTTCTCCACTGAAGTTTTGAACCAGTTTGAGACTAGAATCCTAGTCTGAAACGTAGCCTCCTAAACAAGGTATGTTGACATTCTGAATGTAGGCCAGATGACCATCTCTAGCCCATTCAGTTGTGACCGGGAGATGGGGTTTGGAAAAAGGACTCTGGTTGCCTGAGCTTGGGTCACTCTGCACACGTTGGTACCATCTCACTGGAAGGTCCTACATTGCAACAGGCCAGTTGCTATTACCATGAATAGAGCAAGAGGCAGTTCTTAGAAAAAGGCTCCTGGAGGGTAGGGAAGGTTGTAGAGACAACTAGGTAAGTGTTACCAGACGGGAGATTTGGGCTTATCAGAGGGAGAAGGCCAAATGGCAGAGATGAAAGAGATGCGAAGAGGCCATGATTGATGGGAGAATGTTCTGACAGAGGCAGGTGAGGCAGGGATCAAGAGGAAGAACAATGTCTTACAAAGTAACTTCTGAAATATGAAACAGCCTTGAGAATTAAAGCAGATGGTTGGAATGTAAGATAGACACACTTTTAATTTGCTGGAGACGTTTTTAGAGGAATGCTCCAAATTACAGATTCCATTCTTGAGAAGGAATGACGTGATTCAGAAATGTAATACATACACATTAGCAATGTTCAAATTTTGAGATGCACCAACTAGAGTCTTTCTTTATTTGATGGTAACAAAACTCCAGTTCACCACTGTATTCCCTTTGGATGGAGCAACATTTGGTTCCCTTTTGTCTTTTTCTTTTATGCTTTATAAAAAAAAATTTTAAAGCATTTTATTTATTTGACAGAGAGAGAGAGCGAGAGAGAGAGCGAGCGAGCACAAGTAGGGGAAGCAGTAGGCCGAGGGAGAAGCAGGCTCCCCGCCGAGCAGGGAGCCCGATTCGGGGCTCGAACTCAGGACCCTGGGATCATGACCTGAGCCAAAGGCAGACGCTTAATGACTGAGCCACCCAGGCGCCGCTCCCCCGCCTTTTCTGAGAGATTTCCGTGGAGGTGTGTGTAGTTTTGCAGGTTTTAATATTGCATGTGTTTATGGTGGGAAGATGTTGCAGACATAGCAGTGAAAAAGAAAAAGAAAAAGTAAACAGTTCTTTCTTTTGCCAATCTAGCATAATTTATTTGTTATTTGGCAGATGGGAGTAGTTTACTGGCCCACCCTGTAGTTGCTCACACCCCACCCCATATCCGGTCTTTAGCACAGGGCAGAAATGTGAATTGCAACAGATCCTTGTCAAGAAAACAAAACAATAAATTTTATAAGATCACAGACCCCTGACAGATAGAATATTCCTGCAAAGCCTCTCCCTGGTCGCCCCTTACAAAGGCATCTCAGGTCTCCTGAAGATCTGGAAATTACTGGCAACTGCCGCCACAGCGGTTCCCTGAGTATCCAGGATGACTGAATAAGTGACTTGGATTGCAAATGCCAGTGGATCTGAGAATCAGTCTTGATCTCACTGGTCCCAGCTCAGTGTGGAAAAACCACTCTTGTGGTTTGTAACAAGAGAAGAGTCAGATGGAAGAGTGGGCTATTTAGTTCCCTTTTGTGACTTTGTGCCTTTTTTCTCTCCTGTAGGTGTTTACAGTGTACTTGAGTTTATTTTGATGTCTCTTCCTGCAGCATGTCTGGACGCTCATAATGACTAACAACCATCTTCCAATGATTATAATATTGCTTTCTGATCACTTTGAGCGCCTGGTGTACGCCAAGCACTGTGAATTAACACTGCGTGTTTTTTAAGCCATCCAACCTTCAAGCCAGTACCCTCAGAGAAGTATTATCATTTTCCCTGTTTTATAGATGAGGGAAGTTAACTTTAGAATTTGAAGAACTTTCGGAATTTGCTTAAGAGCTAAACATTTGATCCCAAGCAGCTTGATTCAGAACCCGACACTTACCTGCTCTACTTTGCTGCTCAATTATGGCAGGAGCTTGGTGTGTTAGCATCCACCCTCTTACCTGGTCCAGTTGCGGACGGCTGCATATCCCAGCAGGGAGGTTGAGTGGAAAGAGGAGTCGTCGTAAAGCAGAGCAAAACCAGCTCTCGGTTTCAGTTTCTCCATCTGCAGAACAAGGATAATGTTAACTTAATCCTGAATCACAGTGTTATATTATGAGGATCAAAGGAGGGGGATACATGGGGAACTTCAAAGGACTGTTTAACGGGCAGCCTTTATTATTTGTACCACTTGTGATTTTTCTGCCTTCTAGAAATCATGAATTGATGACTAAAGTTTAGCGAGCTAGATTCTTGTGCCAATATATCACTCGGGCCATTAGAAAAGCCTGAAATGGGGCGCCTGGGTGGCTCAGATGGTTAAGCGTCTGCCTTCGGCTCAGGTCATGATCCCGGGGTCCTGGGATCGAGTCCCGCATCGGGCTCCCTGCTCCTTGGGAGCCTGCTTCTCCCTCTGCTTCTCTCTCTCTCTCCCTGTCTCTCATGAATAAATAAATAAAATCTTTAAAAAAAAAAAAAAAAAGAAAAAAGAAAAAGAAAAGCCTGAAATGAATGGGCAAAGAAACGTTTAGCAGGCCTGAGAAATGTCTCTTCCTAAAACTTGGGTAGCCTTTAATCCTGAAGCGGAAATGAAGGGACTAGAGGGAGTAAAGTGTTCTGTCTCTGGGTTAAGGACACAACCCGTGTCCTAAAAGGGGCCACGAAGACAGCAGAACCGCAAAGGATTTGATGTGTTTTATCTTGACATTTCAGCCAACACCTGTGGTCTGAGAACTGTGCCACAGGAGTTTGAATCTATTTTTAAAAGCCATCCCTTTGCTGATAACCTCTCATTTTCAAACACAGATGTGATTTTCAGCTTCAAGACAGACTATTGTAAAGTTAATAAAGCAGGGTGTGCATGGTATTTATAGAAATGATTTCAGACAACCCTACAAATTGGGCGAGCACAGAGGAGTAAAATCAAGGCCAGTGTGTTTTTAGCAACCAACACAGAAGTCGGTAAAAATCTGCCAAGAGCCTACTGAAAAAGGCCAATTTTCATTTGACTCATCCAACTGATGATGAGTTACACTCACTTAACCCTACCCCTTCACTTTACAGTATAAATGGAGGTCAGCCTGCTACAAACTTTCATCTTTTGTTGGTAGAAATAAACACCTAAATAAAATTACTACTGCAGATATATCTAATCGATTCCTGGAGGAAAGCAATGTTTTAGATGAAACTGTGCATTAATAACATGACTCAGGAGTCCAACTTGGTGATACCATTGAAGCAGCTTGTTTTCCAGTGCCAGGGACTGGCCTTTTTATGGCAGTCATCTTGACATTTGCCACAGAAAGGAATGTGCAAAATTCTTACGATGTTTGTCACTTTAAAAATACCAAACCCTTCATTGCCTAGACGTTATATTAGAATTGACTTAAATTTGCATCTGCAGAAATGTTAGGAGAGACAAACAAATGGGCCATGTGAAGCCTCAGGAGGATGGGCACAATGGAGGGTGGGCAGATTGCTCTAAATTAGACATGCAGAATGCTTGGTTGTCTCTGCAAACACCTGATTTTCCTGTCGATATAAATGTAGAAATCAGAATTAATTTTCATGAGGTAAAATTTTATTGTGCATGGGTAGTTCAGTTTTCCCAGGGGATTGATTGATACATGGTGTTAAGGTCTGCTGGTGAGTAATTGTTTAAAATTTATATTAATACTCTACGGTAATAAACATAGGGGAATGGTAGCTCATCACAGAGCAAACCATGTATGATAATTAGATGAGGTCATTCATCTCCTTAAATTATCAGATGTGACACAACCTGTCTGTGTGGTGTCTAAAAGCCAGCTGAGTCCCTGGGTGTAAATGACCGTGACAGAGGGGTGGTTGGAGGGTTGCAAGCCTTGGATTTGGTCCCACCCTTTCTGGGTTTTTCTACAAGCGAAGCAGATTGGCCCCTGGAATTCTGTTTTTATAATATGCGCGGGGATCTAAAACTCGAAATCAACAGGCTGCTCAGAATCTGGTTTTCTTCTTTTTTTTGTTTTGTTTCCTCTACATCCCTACCCTAATTATAGGGGATCATATTTATATGCTGCATATAAATATGGTGTATATAAACATTATATAGGATGCTTATATTTATTATATATAATATAACAATATATTAGGATAATATGTATTGCATATATTAGACATTACATGTAAACATAAACATGTTAACGCATGTAGATATTGCATATAATATAAACATGATTTACATGAAATGAAAATAATAAAACATTAGTAAAGTACGCATATAGATTCAGATGTGTTACATGTATGTAGAGTATATGTTTAGAAGACATTATAAAATCTGAAAATGCTTTCTAGTACCCAGAAGTGCTATCGTACAAATGAAGGATTGCACATTTCATTAGGAGTAATTGAAACATCAAAACAGTTGGGATAGGATGTATGCTTGCTAATTATAATTTTAATCTTTTGTTCGCTTTGAGTCCTGTGTACCTCACTCTTTCACATGTTCCAAACCCCACAGTGCTTCCATATTGCCCCCCACTTGCCTTGGAAAGTTGCTAGGAAGCCTGTTGAAAGACATTTAAGCAAAGCCAGAACCAGACTAGTCTGTCTTCTGCAAGTCCCAAGGACTCAAGTAAGGCATTCTGGTGTGGTCGAAAGAATCCGAGTTTTGAGTCAGGTAATGTGAAGGTTAAACCCTGCCTCTGATACAGTCTGTGTGAACGTGGGAAGTTAACTTCCCTGAGTTTCATGCTCTGTAAAAGAGGAATCATACTCCATACTTAGGGGAAATTCTGAGACTTAAATGAGAGGCTGTCAAGTCCTGGTATGTGTATATTCCACTGAATGTATTGAGCAAAGGGTGGAAACTGTTAGTTTCTTTCATCCTATTTACTTTGAAACCAGGATAACTGGAGGTTTTTCTCCTAGTTTTAATCCACTCTTAGGGCTGTCAGTGGACATTATTAGGGATTACTTGGCTTTTCTAAATAATCTCTTATTCTGTGCATGTTAAACAGATCAGAGCATTGGGAGAAAGTTTTCCCTGGAATGAACATGGGAATGGGAGGACTAAGTCAAAAATAAAACACACCAGACCTTGTTCAATGTCCTGAGGTTGGGCTTAAGGTTCCTCATGGTTTGAGTAGTGGTTGTTGTCTGACGTTGGGTAGTAGATCTCTTGGGAGAGATGACAAGCTGCCTCAGCTGCCGGTCAGGACCACGCCCAGTTTACCAAATTAAAACAGGTTCCTCCCAAGACATGCAGGTCTCTTGTATTTTAAATGGATTTGGATGTTGGATTCATGCTGAGTATCATTCTTGTACTTGACTACCAAGTACTTATGGTTCTAAAAAGTGCTCATCTACAGCACTTGGTGTGGTTGCAGCCTTTTTAACCAGGCTTCTTCATCTGAACTGCAGAACCCCCAGATAATGATTTGAGAGACTCTTTTTCAATTGACTCAGAAATGGTTCATAACTAGTACCATTCTTGAAGCATAGAGAAGGTAATTTTTAAAGAATGGATGCTTTGGAACATTAGGGCTTAATTCTTTCATGGAACTTGCCTGGTTGGTTTAAAGTGTGGATTCAAAGCTCAGCTCTCCAATTACTGACTGGGTAACTTGAACCGTTGGTCAGACCTCCTAAGGTTTGGAGAATGAGGAGTGTTAATTCATGTAAAGCAAGGGCACAAAGAAAGCACCACGTAGATATAATTTGATTAGAAGCAGGAGAATTTCGTGTAGTCAGGTGACTTGGGTTCTTGTTTGTGTCCACCACTAATGATATGGGTCTGAGGAAGAATTTCTGGCTCTAGCACCTTCTAACACCTAATTGCTTAGCACCTGACTGTTTCCTAACAACTTGGTATTAGAGTGTGTCTGTTGAACATAAACTAGAGCTTTCTTGGTACCCAGGTACTCCAGTGCCTGTGGGTATGCTTTGGAACAAAGATCCCACCTCCCACCCCTGTATTTCAGTTTTCTCTCCTGATCTTTCTGAAAGCAAAAATGGTGAAGTTTAATGTTTTCTGTGCTTTTTAATACTCTGTGCTACCCCAAAATTGCACTAACGCATAGTATAGTTCCAGGCTTCTTCCTATATTTGATTGAAGGACCTATTAAGAAATATGTAATGAAGTTAGTGATGTAGCATTCTTGTGCACAGAAAAATAATGTTAGCGGTGCATTGTCACCTGATGATTTTGTTCTGTGAAAGAGGTCCTATAGATGTTCTCTCTTGATAATATATTTCTAGTAATTGTTGCAAACTATCTGCAGCTGGTAACTGTAAAACCTTATCAGCAATAATTGTGATTCTATGTATAACATAGAATGGTGCCCCTCTCCCCCTTTTAAGACTAGTGATAAATATATTTTACCTTGAGGGATAAATTAATTTTATGAATTTTTTTTTTTTTTTTAAGATTCATTCATTTATTTTAGAGAGCGAGAGAGAGAGAGAGAATGCGCTTGCATGGGGCTGAGACCACGACCCCAGCCGAAACCAAGTTGGCCACCTAACCGACTGAGCCACCCTGGTGCTCCCATTATGAAGTGTTTTTAAAAAACAGTATAAATTGGGATGCCTGGGTGGCTCAGTTGGTTGAGTGACTGCCTTCGGCTCAGGTCATGATCCCTGGGTTTTGGGATCGAGTTCCGCATCCAGCTTCTTGCTCGGCAGGGAGTATGCTTCTCCCTCTGCCTGCCACTCCCCTGTTTTGCTCTCTCTCTCTGACAAATAATAATAATAATAAACAAAAAACCCCCCAAACCCAGTATAAATCAATTATATTATACTGTTTTTATATTCAGTTTATATTCAAGCTCATCATGCATCTTAAAGTTCAGAGGTGTGTGTGTGGTTTCCCTGTGCCCAGTTGACTAGCTTTCCTCCTACTATGGTTGTATGACTAAATGAGAGAAGTCAGGAAACCTGTTAAATTCTCAACATGTATGCCAGGAAGATTTGAATCGAATTATATAAGAGATTGAATACTCACCACCAATTTAAATGAAAGCAAACCAGACAGAATCTTCAAAAAGGCATTTTACATGAAGATAGATAGATAACATGAATCCCTTGTGTAGAATTTACTAGTCTAGATTCATTTATTTATTTTGGTTGGTATTTTTAATACTGTGCAATATACTACCACAAACTTCGTGGTTTCAAACAGTGTGTATTTTCTCACCATTTTCTTTTTTTTAAATTTTTAAATTTTTTTATTATTATGTTATGTTAATCACCATACATTACATCATTAGTTTTTGATGTAGTGTTCCACGATTCATTGTTTGCGTATAACACCCACTGCTCCATTCAATACGTGCCCTCTTTAATACCCATCACCAGGCTAACCCATCCTGCCACCTCCTCCCCTCTGGAACCCTCAGTTTGTTTCAGAGTCCATAGTCTCTCATGGTTTGTCTCCCTCTCCAATTCCCCCCCCTTCATTTTCCCCTTCCTGCTATCTTCTTCTTCTTCTTTTTTTTTTTTAACATACAGTGTATTGTTTCAGAGGTACAGGTCTGTGATTCAACAGTCTTACACAATTCACAGTGCTCACCATAGCACATACCCTCCCCAGCGTCTATCACCCAGCCACCCCATCCCTCCCACCCCCCCACCACTCCAGCAGCCCTCAGTTTGTTTCCTGAGATGAGGAGTCTAGCCATGGCTTAGCTGGATCTTTTGCTCGGGGCCTCACAAGGCAGCAGTGGGTGTTGACTTGCCTGCTCTCTGTTCTTGGGTTACTCTCTTTTCCTCTTTTAAGCTTATGTGGTTATTCACACATCTTTGTGGTTGTAGGAATACCTCCTCCCTCCTTCCATTTGTTCTCAGCTCCTAGAGGCTACTCACTTTTTTTTTTTTTTTAAGATTTTATTTATTTATTTGACAGAGACAAAGTGAGAGAGGGAACACGAGCAGGGGGAGTGGGAGAGGGAGAAGCAGGTTTCCTGCCGAGCAGGGAGCCCGATGCAGGGCTCCATGCGGGGCTGGATCCCACGACCCTGGGATCATGACCTGAGCCTAAGGCAGGCACTTAACGACTGAGCCACCCGGGCGCCCCGAGGCTACTCACTTCTTTTCCTCTCACAGAGGGGTTCACTTCTTCAAGGCCAGTAAGAAAATCTCTGTTCAGAAGGGGGCCCAGTCTTGCTTAAGAACTTTCGACTGATTAAATAGAATGCCCATGGGGCGCCCAGGTGGCTCAGTTGGTGAAGTGTCTGCCTTCGGTTCAGGTCATGATCCCAGGGTCCTGGGATCGAGCCCTGCGTCGGGCTCCCTGCTCAGCAAAGAGTCTGTGTGTGTCTCTTTCTCCCTCTGCCCCTCCTCCCTACTCATTCTCTCTCTTTTTCTCAAATAAATAAATAAATAGAAAATCTTAAAAAACAATAAATAGAACGCCCAAGATAATCTCTTTTGATTAACTCAGAATCAAGTGGTTTGAGATCTTACTTACATCTACAGAATCTGTTCACCTTTGCCACATAACAGCCTCACCATGGGAGCGATGTCCCTTAATAATCACATGTCTGACCCCCGCTGTAGGAGAGTAGAGGATATATGGGAACCAACTTAGAATCCTAAACAATCCTTAGACAATCATAAAAACACCAAAAAACTAGAAAATAGTATACTCATTCCTTTCCCACTTCAGATGTTCACACACTTTGGAAATTCTGTGAAATAGATAAATGACCTATCATCTTCTTGCCTCCAGGCAAACTGTGCTTTGCAACATTGGGTCTGATCCATCTTGTAAGGAAAGTAAACTGCAATAGCTCATTAACAACTCCTTACTATGTTAGCTGAACTTTTCACCCTCTGCAAAGAAAAGAATTCTCTATGTTATGGTTTTAAGCCAATTTATAAGGATTATTGTCAATAAATGTGTGGAAAATTATAAGACAATTTTTTTGAAATATAAAGCATTAAGTTACTTCCAAGTTAAGATTTATACTTTATGAAATCTTAGGTCTCCTGAAATTAGGCATTTCCCTGCCTGTATAAATTAGGTGGTTTTCTAAAATCCTACTCAGCATTTTTTTTATACATCTCTATATGGAATGGTAATGTTTCTAACTAATGCCCCAATTATAAAGTATTAATGCAGAAATGTTTATATGTAACTGAAGGCATCCCTATATAATTTCTCCTATTCATAAAGTGAATAGATTTAGGTGAATAACTGTGACTTCTGCTTTTCAAAGAGGAGGATGATCATAAAATGCTTCTTCACAATACCTAAGTACTGGGTACTCAGTAAGTTTACCTTAAAAAGGGGCCCCACTATCCTGCATACAGTACTCCCTTGCTCATTTCATTTTGGAAGTACTGCTGATTGCCTGATTTGTTCAGGATTTCTCTTGTAATACCTCTAGCACTAATTAATTTGCTAACACCAGGGGATTCCGGCCAGAGTACTTGTCTAATGCAGTGCTTTTCACACTAACTGTGCTAAAGGAATAGAGTTTATTCATTTTTTTGTGGGGGGGGTAAATTTCGTATCCATTGCAACTGTTGGTTTTTGTAGAATACAATGACAATCAGTGGGAAAATGGAATTTAAAAAGATATGAACTTTGTTTTTAAATAATTAGGTTAAATAGTCATAGCATTACTTTTTTAAACTATTACAAACGTGTCTAAACACTCTCCATCTCTATACTTTACTTTGAGCCAGATCCGCAGAGCACAGTCTGAGTTTAATTGGTTTGGGTGTTTAAGGTAACTAAATTAACTGGTTTAATTGGTTTGGGTGTTTAAGGTAGCTAAATGGCTGTTTTCAATTTAAAAATGGCATTTAAAAAATAGATTTTTACATTAAACCACTTTTTAAAGTGACATAACCTACATTTTTATTTGGTTATTGGATAGCTACGGCCTTTTTCCCCAAAATAAGCATAATATTTGGACTTAAAAGGAGTTGCCTATTTCAGATTGCTACATGCTATATAGGTCCATAGAATTTTATGTCACTTACAAGCAAATTTGACTTTTAGTGTATTCTCCTTTGAACATTTACTATTCGAAAGAGCTAAAACACTTGCTTTGGCAGAGCAAATATTTTGGTATTGCAGTAAAGGGGAAGACTGCTTATGACTACTTCTGTAAGTCAGAGCTAATAGGAAGGTAGCTAATCCCTTTTGATGGATTCTTGGATATATTCAAGAAACAGATGGATCCAAAGTTGTTACTCCACAAATATCTTATGTCCTAGAATCAAGATGAAAACATTTAAATACATACCTGAGGCAGGTTGATTTTTTTTTCCTTTTTTTTTTTTTTTTAAATCTGTATAAAGTGTACTTGGCCTATGAGGCTGAGGGTATATAAAAATCTGCATAGATACCTCACATCTCAGAGTGTCTGCCAAAGTATAAAAGTATAAACATTCTCACTGTATTGAAACGCGTCCATATCAAACAGTATGATTCTCTTAAAGGCAATTAAAAGTTTTCAAAGAATGGCTCAAGTGTTCACTTAGTAAGTCATGAGAATTGCAGAATCTTTTCATTTTGTAGACCCTGATTTCTCCTTAGGCATTTGTGCACATTGAAATTATAATGTATGAAAATAAGTTGTTGATTTTTGACAGAGTTTTTGTTGTTTTCTCCCGGTTCAGCTAGAGATTGTTCTGACAACCTTTTGCTAAAGATGTTCTCAAATTGTAGGATTTTACCTAACAAAACCAAAACATACGAAGTTCTAGCCATAGACTGGTAAAACAAGATGATCTGCTCTTTATTTTATGACATTCTCTGCAGTCCCTTCTGAGTAACATCTATCAGTATACACTTATTCCTGAACAGTTGTCTCAGGGACTTTCAGAGTTTTTCCTGATTATTGAGATAAACTAGTTCCCTAAAAAAACAGAATTATATATTTTAAGAATCTCTCGAAGGGCCCTTACTCAGTTCTTTAGTGGGTCACTTAAAACTAATTCTTAGTTTTAAAACTCTTCTTATAAAGATGCTGCATCTCCCAGCTAATACGTAGGATGTCAAGCCAGAACAATGTCAATATTGACAGTGCTAGACAAACTCTTGCTAACCCTCCCAGAGCAGCTAGCCCTTCTAAGTGATTTTCAGGATAAGCTCACAAAAAAATACCTTATTGATAAATTCCCTTATAACATAATTTCATGGATCTTACGTACTGGAAATTATGGCTATTTCTATGTAGTTTGAGTATCCCCTTCAAGAAAGAGAATGGTAATTTAGAGCATGACGAAGACCATGATTTTGAGAAATCTGCTGAAATTTTACCAATGGAAATTGTCCAACACCTTGGTAACCATTATAGTTAATTACTACAATAGATTATTAACTATTATTAATCTTATGTGCACATCATTTAAAACATCTTGGCCAGATGACCCTCATACATGAATGTTTTAATTTAATTTTATGCGTTTGCAATTTGGCCAGAAATGTGGGTGAGAATTTAGAACCAGATGTCATTGTCTTATAATGTTTACATCTAAAAATAAAGTATCATTGGGATGTCTGGGTGGATCAGTCAGTTACGCGTCTGCCTTGGGCTCAGGTCATGATCCTGGGGTCCTGGGATGGGGCCCTGCATCAGGCTCCGCCTTCAGTGGGGAATCTGCTTGAAATTCACTCTCTCTCCCTCTGCCCCTATCCCCGCTCGTGCTTTCTCTCCCTCTAATAAATAAATAAAATCTTCAAAAAAATAATAAAAATAAAGTATTATCTTCTTTGGGAGCAGGTTTGGTTAGGGTTTGGTGAGGGCTTTTTCTTAGAATTACATAGAGCAACAGGGAAAATATGTTTAAAGGTTATATATGGATGAGGCACCAAAACCTTTGTTGCATCATGTAATTTTTAGAGGCCAAGGTGTTGTTATCTCCAAATTATCTATGAGATTATTCTATTGACCTTTGATGGTTTTGAAATGAAAGTCTTTGGGTTATTCTTTCTCTTTCCTGACCGTCTTTAATTAGATTGTGAATTAAGGCACGTTTATGCACTCCTGATCTGATATTCTAATTCTGAGCTAGACCTGCCTCCAGGTGAGCACTGCGGAAGCGACATGGCCATTAGGTTTAGTAGTGTAGGAGGCAGTCACCAACTGTGTTAAATGTGGCTTTGTGTCCCTCTGCCTTTCTTTATTCTTCTGCCACAATATTTACTCTTTTCCTCATGGATCAAGCGCCCACAAGCTCTTCCTTGGTTGATCAAATTCCTGCTTTTATGTTCCATCCATGATTTGAGACCTCCCACTCTTAAAAACAGCAGCAAACAAACCTTTAAGGAACTCTTCTTTCCCAAACCACTGAATAAACAGAACCTTTCTAGAGATATCATTTGAAAGAGAGCTCATTTGCACAGATAAATCTCTGGTGTGTAGACCATATCAATGCAGACCTTATTTTTAAAGAGGGGATTTTTCTGTAATTCTGTAGTTCTCTTCTGTCTTGTAACTGCAACTATGCAGTCTTAGGGTTTTCTGTCTAACTTCAGATTCTACCCCTTTAATATCGGATACTATTATAAAAAAGTCATCATTTTTGATAGCTCTCAGTGGCACATATAGAGTGGTAATAAGCTGAGCATGGCCAGTAAAGAACTACTGTGGATATGTGTGGTATTTATAACAGTTAAACAAGAGTGATATTTTATAAAATTACAGGTAGTAGAATACCAGTGTAGGAGATTAAGAAGGGCAGATCATTAGGAAAAGAGGGACAAAGATGTTTTCAAGGACGTGCACTTAAAGAATTGTAGAGAATAATTGAGTTATATACTTAAAGAACTACATGATACAACCAACATGAGAGGAACGTGTGGTTTGATTTCTTTTTGTGCTGTGATTTTTCTGTTTTGTGTCATTCTGAATTGAAGATTGAAAATTGACTCCACATAAAACAAAATACAAATTTATCAAAGGCAAGTACTCGGCAAAATTGTTGTTTAGAATAAGGAAACAAGGATCTCAAAACACTTAAAGCAATTATTCCTTGTAGTGTTTTACAAAGAAGATAGTCTAGCATTTTTTAAGAGGCAGAACTGGGATTCCTCTTTATATCCAGTTAGGTGCATTTCTGAATACTTTTCTCATGCTTTTATCTGACAATGAGAGTGGTTCTGTTTCTGGCTTCCAAGATGTGGTAGGTTAAAAGCAATGTTTTATCTTGTAAAGAAAACAAAATCACAAGTTGATAATGGGATGAAAACCGGAAAGAGGTTTTTGGAATCTTTAATTAAAATTATATGCAATTCAGTTTTGACTCATGTATATTTCTTACGAATCTTTGATCTCTCCTAAATTCAGATACAGCGTGATAAAGGCTAAACTATTTTAGTTTAATTTTATAATATTTGTTTATATTTCATAATGTATAGTGTTTGGTAACAGTGTATAATTTTGACAAGTTAGAACAATCAAATCGGAGAAATTTGACTGAAAATAAGTAGTAAGGTTTATTAAAATGCACCCAGGAAAGATAGTATTACCATGTGGAATTTATGCCAAGCTGCTAATTTTGCCACACAATTTAAGGGTGGGTTTCTCTAGCTTGGCATTATTGACATTTAGGACCAGACTATTCTTTGTTTGTTTGTTTTCTTTTATTAAAAGTTTTTTTAATTTAAATTCAATTTAGTTAACGTATAGCGTATTATTAGTTTCAGGGGTAGAATTTAGTGGTCCATCAGTTGCGTATAACACCCATTTCTCATTACATCAAGTGTCCTCCTTAATCCCCATCACCCAATTACCCCATCCCCCCACCGACCTCCCTACAGCAACCCTGTTTGTTTCCTATAGTTAAGAGTCTTTTATGCTTTGTCACCCTGTTTTATCTTATTTTATTTCTCCTTCCTTTCTCCTATTTCATCTGTTTTTTCTTAAATTCCACATATGAGTGAAATCATATGATATTTGTCTTTCTCTGACAGACCATTCTTTGTAATGAAGGCTTGTCCTGTGCATTGTAGGATATTTAGTAGCATCCTTGGTTTCTATCTCTTAGAAGCCCGCAGCAACCCATCCCCAAGTCATGACAATAAAAAATGTCTTCAGGCATTGTGAAATGTCTCCTGAGGTGCGAATCACCCTTGGTTGAGAACCACTGATCTAAGTGAAATCTGCACAATGAACTGGCCCATGATATGTGTTCCTGTTGCCAGTGCTGTCTATTTCTGGCTCAGTTTCATAATACTTATGTGGTGTTTGCATTTCGGTAACATTTTGTCACATCAGTGAGTTTTATTCATTAATCCCTGATAATAAGTATGCTATTAAAAAAAAGGTAAATTGGCTAGTTCAAGATATTTTCTAAATTAAGCTGTTAAATTTAGTGCTTTGTGAAGCAGGAAGTGTAATTATTTAACATATAGTCAAATGTACAGGGGTACAATTCCCCTGTTCCTGGAGATCTGAATTTCCTGAAGGAAAATTTTGCAGTGAAACATGTCTTTAACAGAAGCGTCCTGGTGTCTGCTCCTTCCTGCTGGGTCTGGAGCGGAAATGAGACAATCCCTCCTGTCCCTGTGCACACTGCATAAAATGCTTTGTAGATACGAGAAATGCTGGACACTTGCCAGGGTGGCCTGTGGGCAAACTGTAATTAACATGGACACACACTCTTGCTAGGGGTGTTTGTTTCACCTGGGAAAGATGCACAGAAAACTAATGAAGGTTTTCTTGGCGAAAAGTGCTCCATTTTTTCAGTGGGAAACAATTAACAGAGACCCAAAAACAATAAAAACACTATTGGGACAGACTCACTGTACTACGAAGGTACATTTGTAGGTGTATTGTGTAGTGTTCTAGCTTATATGTGGCTTTGAAATTTTACAGGGCTGGCCTGAACTGATCAGATGCCAAAAATATCTTGATGAGCATGAAAAGAATACCAGGTGTTTTTGTTCATCGACTTTTTCTGTAAATGGAGAGCAGCCACATGCTGGCTTGTTCTCATTTAGGACAGTGCACTTACAAGAATGACAACACGAAGTGGTGTAGCATCGTAACAGTAATCCCAGTGAGTGCTTTCTACATTGGTTAGGAGCGGATGCTATTACATGAAGGAAAATGGAAACAGAATGGCCCACGGTAATCTTTTTTCTTTATTTGATCAAAAAGTAATTTCTCTGCCTCTTTTTCTTCTGGCTGCAAAGAAATAATACAATATTTTACCTCTTCAGTTGATTGGCTTAAGTGGGGCTCTTGAAGTATTTCAGATCCATTCTACTGATTGACTTAGGAGAGGCCAGAAAGATCCACTTTTATGTGATTAGTGTCTCCTTTTTATATTGTCCTCTCTGTGATACCTTTCTTGTACATATCATTTTATTAACAAAAGTAAAAATATAGTGGGGCGCCTGGGTGGCTCAGTCGGTTGAGTGTCTGACTCTTGGTTTCAACTCAGGTCATGATCTCAGGGTTGTGAGATCGAGCCCCGCTTTGGGCTCCATGCTCAGTGCAGAGTCCGCTTGTACCTCTCCCTCCCCCTCTGCTCCTTTCTTCGCTCGTGCTCTTTCTCTTTCTCTCTCTCTCAAATAAACAAAAACTTTAAAAAATATAGCACTCTTATGGTATGGAAAATCTAGTGCATTTCCACATATTTTTCTCCCTTTTTTGGGTATCTCATTATTCATACATGAGAAAAAAAATCACTGCCTTTCCTTTTCTGTACTACAGACAAACATTGTGAAATCTGTTCTATACCTACCTCATTTTATTTCAGCTCAGCTCTTCCTTTTGTTTACTCTCATGTTGAGTTTGATTTGGACCATTTTGGTTTCAGCCTATTGTCTGGCCTAGTTATTAATAATGCCCTTTCACTCTCAAAAGTGTCCAGGCTCAGATAACAAGCTATGTGGATGCCCTGTGCTCAGGCTATTTCACCAGTAGGTCTTAGTATGTAATCCAATTTATGGTGACATCATTAGGAAATTTAGGTTATTTATTATTATTGTATCATGTGATATATAGTAGAAATATTTGAGTATATATAAACTTCTAAACATATGTCTAGATTGTAGATCTATTCTAAAAAAAGCACAGTGATCAAGAAACTCTTGGTCTACATTATCAACAATAGCTAAACTATGGAAGCAGCCCAACTGTCCATCGACTGATGAATGGATAAAGAAGATGTGGTGTATATATACACTGGAATATTACTCAGCCATCAAAAAGAATGAAATCTTGCCATTTGCACTGATGTGGATGGAACTAGAGTGTATTGTGCTAAGTGGAGTAAGTCAGTCAGAGAAAGACAAATACCATATGATTTCACTCATATGTGGAATGTAGGAAACAAAGCAGATGAATATATGGGAAGGGAAAAAAAGAGAGGGAAGCAAACCATAAGAGACTCTTATGGATAGAGAACAAACTGAGGATTGGTGGCGGGAAGTGGGAGGGGAATGGGTTAAATGGGTGATGGGCATTAAGGAGGGCCCTTGTAATGATGAGCACTGGGTGTTATATGTAACTGATGAATCACTAAATTCTACTCCTTAAACCAATATTACACTATATATTAACTAACTAGAATTTAAATAAAAATTTGGAAAAAAAAAAGAGAAAGAAACACTTGGTCTAGCTTATTCATATCCCAGATGTACTCTTTCCTTTAAATGCATTAAGAAATGGGATATTTACTATATATTCTGCAATGGCAATTTAAAGTTTTTAAACAGCTATGAATTACCAAGTTATGTAGACCATTAAGGAACAATCCTAATTTATGCATTACCTCTGAGACTGCTTTTAAATTCCTGCATGGGACGCTGTCATTGGTTGACTTATGTTTGCCCAAAATATATGTTGAATCTCGAACCTCCCATAATCTCAGAATGTGACTTTATTTGGATATAGCATCTTCGAAGATGTAATTGGTTAGGATGAGGTCATACTCAATAGTCTGTATCCATGTAAACAGGGAAAATTTGGACCCCAGCACACACACAGGGACAGAGCCATGTGGAGATTGGAGTTATGCTACCACAGGCCAAGGAACTACCAGAAGCTACAAGACAGGCATGGAACAGATCCTTCCCTACCACTTTCAAGGAGAGTATGGCCCTGCTGACATCTTGATCTTGGACTTCTAGCCCCCAAACTGCGACACAATACATTTCTGTTATTCTAAGCCACCCGGTTTGTGGTACTTTGTTATGGCATCTGCCCTACACTAACGCAGACACCATCACACTGTCTGAGCAGCTCTGGAGGGATGTTCATGACGTTGCATGCAGTTATTTCAGGCCTGGTGCATCATACTTGTCATCATATACCACAATTGCTGCTCTAGTTTCATTTTCAATAGGGCATCATTAAAAAAGAATTCCTTTAGAACATTTAGTTATAAATGCTTTCTGTATTTATGCTTCTGGACAAATGATCTTTTACTGGGTATGTGTACCATACCCTACCTATATCTTTTCTGGATACTTTTTCTCTTATAAGAAAATATAGATTTATAAGCTCAGTATTCCCAAAGATAAGGTGCAGTGCATTTAAGCTAAAAGAGGAAATTTAAAGTCTTATGAAGCATAGGTCTCCAGAACCTATGTGGTGGGTAAGACTCATGCAAAAAGCCTGCCTGAGTAGAATGAAGATAGGTGCAGTGTAGCTTGTCTCCTAGGTCTTCAAGGCAAACATTCCAGGTAACTTCATGCAGCTCCCACCGTTCACGTCTAGGGAGTTTTTCTGGTATAACGAGAATATCTGATGTTTTGTCCTGTGCTCCTCTCTGGCATAACACCAATGGATCTGCTCCAGGTTTGGAAAAAATGTGTGATGGGTAAATAGGATGATTCTTGCCAGATAGACTTTTCAAGAAATAAAGAAAACCCTTAGGCTTTTAAAGATTTGTTTAATGAAAAAAAGGAAGCCAATTTTGAACTTTTTTTTTTTCCTTCTTCTAAAATAAGGTAATGTGATAATAGTACCTTCAACTTTGGGACATTTTAAGTTAGAATAGTATGAATTGGTTAACATGTACATTTAAAGAATGCTAATGATGTGATTATAAATATAAATAGGTAACTATAACCAGTGCACTAAATACAGAGTTTCACAGAGGTGTGCACTCCTGGGGTATAGAATCGGAGGTCAGGCTTACATTGAGGTATGAGTGCCAGTACTGGGTTCCCTTTCTTGAAGAGAAAATTTTTACAGTGAACATTCCGGACACATGCACCTCCCTAGAATGGGTAACAATCACTTGTAGGCTGAATCAGTACTTGTGTGTGTTCTCTTTAAGGGCTTGACACTGTTTTCACCCTGGCCTCCCTAGCTAGAATGCTTGATATGTGCTTATAACACACATGACTACTCTTGCTTCCCACAAATTAATACTCAATATTTCATTGTCTGGAGTTCTGTGTAGTAGGTCTTTGCACTATTTATTTATTTCTCTTGCTTTGTTTGATGTTTCCCTTCGCCAGGGGTAGGATCTTTTGTGACTTTGGCCTTTGTGCTAGTCATGGGTCCGTGAGTACAGTGTGTATCTCTTTCTCCATCTCCTGGGCAGTAAAATGCTTTCAGATGCTCTTTCTTAGTGAGCTCACCGTGTTGTTGTGACGTTCAGATGAGGTAATGTATATGTGAATACTTTGAGAACTGTGGAGTGCAATATTGATAAGTGACGTTAGGCTATTCATTTTCCTCACTAAGCCAGTATGTTGGATTTGTAGAACATTAAATTCACCACTAAGGTTGGTGGTTGGGCTCTATTTCACTATCTAGCTTTTTCTGGGCTCAACCTATATTTGAAATGCAGTTTAGACAGCTGTGTTTATATGTTGTGATTTTAAAATTGTAACCATGTTACAATTAGATCTTGGTTTATCGTTCTATTATTTTACTGGTTAAAATTCTGGCAGATGGATTAGGGGGAAGTAAGTTATAAATCTTATTCATGATAATATAGCCTCATTAATAAAATAATTTGATCTGTATTATTCCGTTTATATATATCTATATAGTATACATGTATATAATCTGTATACGTATTTACTCATTAATACAATTAATGAAATAGTTTAATAAACATTGCCAGGCCGTATATTAGTCCCTGAAGAAACAAAATCAATAGAACAAGATTGTACCTTAGATAATTTATAGGATAGTTGTAATGATATTTAATATTTATTAAGTATTTTCATCTTTTTTTTAGATTTTATTTATTTTTTTGAGAGAGAGAGAGATTGAGAGTACAAGCAGGGGGAGGGGCAGAGGGAGAAGCAGGCTCCCTGCTAAGCAAGGAGCCTGATAGGGGGCTCGATCCCAGGACCCTGAGATCATGATCCAAGCCGAAGATAGATGCTTAACTAACTGAGCCACCCAGGCGCCCCTTTCATCTGCTATCTTAAAGCTTTATTTTTCTTAAAATTTTCTTCTAAATTATTTTAGGTTTACAAGTATTTTGATTGTAATTTAGAAAATTCTATGAAGTTATTCCATAAAGTATAAATAATAGAATAATCTCCATTTCTTTTCCTAAGAAATCATTTTAACTTTAGAGTCAAATCCATGTCAGCCATTGTCCTGGAGCCCCTTAGAAAGCTGTTGGTCATAAGTACGAGACCCGTGCAGCCAGGAAGAGATGAGAAGACCTCTGAAGAGCTAGTTCGCTGCCCAGGCCTGAAAATGCAGACACATCACTTCTCTGGCTGAGAAATCAGGGCATGAGTAGAAATAAACTTGCTGATGACCCATTTTCTTTGGGTAAATGTTAGATGTTACAGAAGAAAAATTAAATAAGTCAATAATACAAAGTTCCTTTTGCCCAGATATGAAAGTGGTTTTCCAGTCAAAGTATAAGAGATCAAAAGTGATTGGTTAAGAAATGCCCAATTAAGACTTGCTCAGAGAAGTTATCCAAGAAACACTAAGGGATATCTGTTTAGTTTGTGTAACAGATACAAATGGACATGCAGATGAATTCAAATAATATCATTTTAATTTTTAAGATAAAGTGATTATGGTTAAAATAATTTAGT
This sequence comes from Callorhinus ursinus, assembly GCF_003265705.2. Taxonomy (NCBI): domain Eukaryota; kingdom Metazoa; phylum Chordata; class Mammalia; order Carnivora; family Otariidae; genus Callorhinus; species Callorhinus ursinus. The sequence goes on along the minus strand of NW_027397074.1, from coordinate 10,804,891 downwards.
GAATGAAATACCTCACTTTTAGCAAACTGTTAATACTTAATTTAAGTGGTTTATGGGCATTTTAGAGCTTTTTGTCTCTTTTTATGTCTTTGAAACAACTTCCAAAATGTTTCAGTTAATTCTGAATTTAAGAGTCTTTTGAAAATCTTGAGGGAAATGTATAATGTTTACTCTAACGAGACCTTTTGAATTTCAAGTATTCTTTTTAACACAGGTTCTGCATAATTTTCCACAGTTATACCGAGAATTGTTGACTTCTGGTCTAAAGAGTAAGGCGAGGAGCAATTCAGTATATATTTCAAAAATAAAACTAGTACTTACCAGGAGATTAACAATTGATTTCTTTCTGTTTTGAGAACCAGATCAAAGGAAATGGTTGAAGCAGTTACTTGCACAGATAACTTCAAACGCAAATATGGACATGTAATTGAAGCCGTGAGCCTCTGGGGAGGCCGAGCAAGGACCCAGAGGCCATGCTTGTGAAATGAGACCAATGTTTTGATCAAAGTTTACTTTTTAAAATTACTTCTCCTCTGTTCAGTGACACTTAGGTGGGTGGTAACTCAATTACATTGTTTGAGATTTAGGTAAAGAGATAATAAACAACCATCACCTGGGATTTTGGGGACATTTTCAAATATAAATTGTGTGTGTGTGTGTGTGTATGAGAGAGAGAGAGAGAGAGAGAGAGAATGAATGAATGACAGAATGTTTTGGCCTGAGGTGAGGAGTCTAACATCTTGAGCAGCTCTCAATTTCTATGCAATTTTTCCAACTTTTTGTCAAATTTAGACATCTCTTGTATATGCCCGTTGTGAGAAATGTACCAAAATGCAGAAGGTCCTCCAGTGCGGTTTATGATTCTAGAAAAAAAAAAATTCCCCAAGATAACTTCTACCCCTATTAGCACCTCTGAACTATATGCCAGAAAAATAGGTAAAGGCAAGGTGTCCACATACCTATATGAAAAAAAAAAGACTTTAAGATTTTGGATTCTTGGATATAAATGTTATGTGCCTATTTAAGAACATCAGCAACATTTTAAATAGTATTGCCTCTTGATGTTTTCATCATCAGCTTCTTAGAAATAATTTATAAGCAATAACCATAGTTGGTAGCATTTATTAAGTGCTAGGTGCCAGGCAGTATGCTAATATTTTACTTATATTGCCTTATTTAATTCTGACCTCAACTTTATAAAATAAAGGTAGACAGTATGTTCTGCTTTTATCAGTGAAGAAGAAACTGGGGTCTTAAGCAATCGAATGTCCTTTTTTGGACTACATAGGTAGTAATAGTGGGACAGGGATACGCCTCTGATCTGTCTGATTCCACACTTGCTCTCAGAAACAACATTATATTGCCTTCTCAGGCAGAACTGCTTGGGCACCAAGCATTTAAAATAGCATGTAAGGGGCCTCTAGGTGGCTCAGTCAATTAAGCATCTTACTCTTGATTTTGGTTCAGATCATGAGATTGAGCCCCTCGTTGGGCTCTGTGCTGAGCATGGAGCCTGCTTAAGATTCTCTCTCTCCTTCTCCTTCTGCTCCTCCCCTGCTCTCTCTCTCTCTCTCTTAAAAAAAAATTCAAAATAAGGATGACCTTACTTGGGCCATTAAATATTATTAGTTATTAATATCAACATATTACATATTAATAACTATTATATATTTATATAAGTATATAGTTATATTAATATTTAGCTATTACATATAATTATAATATTGCTATTATATATAGTATTATTAATATTATTGGGAAGTCTGTAGTTTTTCTTTCTCTAAACCAGTGATTTTTAAATGGAGGGCATTTAAACTGCTGTTTCTCTGGATAAATTAATGACTCTTTTAACTCTTGCTTCTTAGACATGAGTCTCCAAAAGAATACATAAAGTATTAATGGAATAAACATTTTCCAGAATAATAACATGTGGAAGAAACCTTCAAAGTAAAATAGGCAAATGAATATCAAAGAAGTTTCTTTCAGAGTGCAATCCTACGAGAGCAGTCTTGAAAGATTGGAAAAGATTCTCTTTACGATTATGAATTTGAAACGGCTGGAACGAATTTAGTCATGATCCGCATAACTGCAGACCATTTCTGAAAGTGGGGGATATGGAAAGTTAAAAGACTCATCCCTCAGTGCTAAGGTCACCTGCTTTGTACCAGACTAAAATAGAAGAGAACAAGCGCTAAGAATTCACTCTGCTTTCCCCACGCTTTTGCAGCTGTATTTTTAGAGCTCTGCTAACGGCAGTCTGGAGCATTGTTTGCCCTGACGTGCCTGCCTGCTCAGGCCGACTCACCCCCTCTCCTGGAGTCTTTGGCACCCTTGACGGGTGTGAGGGACTTCCTAATTGTCACAAGCCAGTCACCTGGGTCAGCCACCCCTGACGTAGCTTGCTTCTTCTGCCCACTGAGCTCAGAAGAGGAGGTAATTTTTCTACTGCCTGTTAACATGTATGAGTTATTTCTCTAGGCGAAGACGATCAGAATGAAACGGGGTCGGATAGATAGTGGGGCAGGAGTGATGAAAAAATATTTAACGAAGAATGGATTAAACTGCTGTGATGGATTAATTCATAAGGAGAGGATGAAAAAGAATATTTCGGGGTCTCCCTTATGCAGCTAAACCCTCATAAATGTCCCAGACCACACAAACATACCATTTTTTTTTTGTGATAAAAGCAGACAGAGCACAAATTTTTTTCCTGTTAAAATTGTGCATGTGCATAATCATAGAAACTCTTATTTAGAGATTTATCCAGAGTATGCTCTTTACGCAAGACAAAAGTGGAAGTAGCAATTTAAAAGGAATTGTTAAGAGCCACAGTTTCAAATACTTAAAAATTTAAAACGCAGAAAACAATAGCAGAAGAGATGTTAGACAATAACTTTCTCAGGAACTGTCAGCAGGCATGGTGTTCATTGGAATTAGAGAGATATAGTGGTTTTATAGCACAGATACACAATTGAATCACTTGGGAAGTTTTCAGAAATTACCAGCGGTTAGGTCCTACCCTAGAGACTCTGATAAATGGCTTGGCATTGGTATTTTTTAAAAAATCTCCCCAGGTGATTTTATTGTGTAGCCATGGCTGAAAACCACGGACTTAGAACTCATCAGCAATTAGTTCTGCTTTTGATGATACATACGTTATCTGGAGTTCCACATTCCACTTCTTTCGTGTGTTGGTTTCTTGTATTAAGAGCTATTAGAAGAGATAACAGCTTCTAAACACTGGAGAGCTCTGTGAGGTGCATTCAGAAGTATATACATCCAATTAGATATGGTTTGCGTAACTTGCAGAAAATAACATTTTCAAGTATACTAGCATTGATTTTAAAAAGTCACAAGGCTTTCATTACCAAATAAGGTACATGTAAGAGTCACTCAACTATTTGTTTAATATCTACTATTTAGGAGACTGATGGAGAGACTAAGGGAGTTGGCATTTTATTTGTTCTCAAGGAATTTATGTGTGATTAGGGGGAGCTAATAGGTAGAATTTAGGAAATAATGAACCTTCCAAAGCTATGTGTACTTCTCAGCAATGGAAAACAGTGCTGTAGTAAATGCAGAAAGAGCACCGTCTCTGGGCTCATGTGGTCACAGAGAGTTCACGGGAGGTGGTGTGTTGCTTGTAAAATTTACCAGATGGTGGGTTTGCAGTCCTCCCCATTACGGCTTTACTTTCAAAATTTCAGTCCTTTCTGAAGTTTCGTTGGTACCTTAAAAGTACTGAGATCACATCACTGACTCAGACCTGTTTAGTCTTTCCCCTGTAGATACAATTTTCATTGAATCACATTGTTTTGGGACTATCTGTAATTAGCTGATTACTCCTTGTGTTTACAACTGCTTGATCCTTGAATATGACATTTGTCTCAGAACAGGGTAGCTTTTGGAATGGCCTTCACAGAACAAGCGGAACGTAGGTACAAGTATCGTACATTGAATTTTCCCACTTCAGGTTCGCACAAAGGTAAAGAGTATACCTGATTGAAAAAGGAAAGTTATTGCAGTAGTGATAGAGTGGGTACAATTCATCTCCTGTGTGCCCTGTCTGCTAAGTGCATTTTTGTTACTATCTTATGTTTACAGCTTCTGTCAGGTATTAGTTACTTTTATTTAGTTAAAAAAAAAAATGGGACCCAAAGAGTTTATAATGTTATACATTAGTAAGTCATCAGGTCAGAATTCAAACACAGTGAGGAAGCCATTCTGATACCAGAAGCAGTGCTGTGCTGCCTGGTATAGAGGAATCATGGGAAAGTGTAAGAAAGAGGCTGGGTTGAATACCAGTCCAAAGAATGGATTTCATACTGATAGAAGTGGAGAGCCATTGAGGATATTTGAAGGGGAAATATATTTTCGGTATTTTGGAAATATATTTTTGGTATTTTGGAACATTAATATGGCAGAGATACATAGATTATATCAGTTCAGTAAAAATGCTTATTCATTAAAAAAACAATTTATTGAATACATATCATATTCTACATAGTAGCTAGTCTCTGGGAACAGAGTTGTGTTAATGAGTGCTTTTGCTCTAGGACTCTCAAACTTTGGAGATAGAATTAAGATACAGCATCTGCCCTTTCCATATCTTGTTGAACCAGTCTATTGGGTAATTGTGTTACCGGACCCAGGTCCTTGGACCCAGCAACAGTAGAAACTAGGCTGGACCCAAAATGTAGGAACACAGGCAAAGGTTTTACTGGGGCAACAGCTAGAGCTGAAGGGATGCACAGTCATGGGTAGAGTGTCAGACTGGCTCTCTGAACAGTGGCTCGGGAATGTTTTCAAGGGGCTGAGGCAGGAAACGAGTGATGTTTTAAGCAGGCTGGGCAGGGGAATACAGGAAGTTGGGTGCACATGTGACACTGATGGAACATGAGTCTTCATACATTGCATGTTTCATTTGCATGTTAAATCTCCACCCCCGGGTGTGATTCTTAGTATAATGAGGGAAAACGCTGGTGAAAGTTCAGCACTGGGGTCCATCTTGGGCACAGATTGCTTTGGTGTGGTCTTCCCCCGTCTTTGTAGCAAGCATTCTGCTTTTAGGAACCATCCTCCTGCATTCCTGCAAGATATGCTACCTAAGAGGCATAGAGTTTTAGCTTTTTTTTTTTTTTTTTCCTTTTCTTTTCTTATGGAGGCCGCCAAAGAATGCTGGATTTTGCAGTCTGTGTTGAGGGGACCCAAGTGCAGTCCCTGCTCTGTCTCTGTTGAGTCCTTGTTAATGTTTGCTTTTTGTACACCCAGCTGCGACAGTGATGGATTCTAGGGGAAGAAAGCTACCTAGGGATCACTGAGGCTTTTGTAGTGGTGCAGGTAATCTCGACTTCAGGGAATGAAGAAATGGAAGTGAAGGTTGGAGAGAAGAAATAATAGAAAGAAAGAATGGGCAGAATTTGGTTACATGAAATAATGAGAAATGCCGGAAGAGTCAGAGATAGTATCAGAAGTACTGGTCTGAGTGACATTTTCTAATTTCCTATCTACTCATATAAAGCTGCCAACATGGAAGAGGAATGAGCATTTACAATATTTTTCTGCTGTCTACTTTTTGTGTTCTTTGAACCTTTATGTTTTGCTTTATACAAACTTTTTTAAAAAGTTCTGTCACAGTGAGTTAATATGTAGCATGCTGTGACATCTTAGTGTTCCAAATGTTGATTTTTACTTTAAGTGTGGAAATAAGTTTATCTCATTGTACACATCATTCTTTTTATGAAATGTTTGGTATGGGGGACTGTGAAAGATACACTGTTGGCATGTTTCTTTACAGCTGTAAAGAGAATTCACATTTTGAGAGGTTATGAAAGAGGGAGTATGTAAAGCAAGGCAAAAGCAATTTATGTATTAAAATGATATTCTGTGTGGCAAAGAGCTAATGATTCACTAAGTTTGACCAACATGTTTTTTTGAACTGTTTTTCTTTTTAAAGATTGTATTTATTTATTTTAGAGCGCTCGTGTGCAGGCACGGGATGAGGGGCGGTGGAGGGGAGAATCTCAAGCAGACTCCACACTGAGTGCGGAGCCCGTCGTGGGGCTCGATTTTACAACCCTGAGATCATGACCCGAGCTGAAAACAAGAGTTGGATGCTTAACCGACTGAGCCACCCAGGTGGCCCTGAATTGTCTTTCTTGATGGCTGACACTCTTTGAAGGAAAACTACCTACCATTAAGTGTCAATATTATGGCCGCAACACAGAGTAAAACCGATGTCATCAAGCATTAGACCCTCTTTCTGGGCTTTCTTACTACCATGCTCAGACCCAGTCTGGGTATCCTCCAGCTCTGATGGAGCATTAGAGAGGGCCATGAAGTTTCCAAGGAATCTTCAAAGCCTTATGGGCACCAAACGTTATGGCCTTAGACATGGAAACTGTCTTGTTCATAATAATTTTTGCTGTCCCTCAGTTCTGTGTCAGTGCTGTTATTACTAATAAATTATATTTGGAGATGTGCACTTCATTTATTTTTTGTTAAAAGAAATCCTCATTCAAAAATACTAGCCACCTGTGACAGCATGGTTGGACCGTGAAGCTATTATGATAAGTGAAATGTCAGGCAGAGAAAGATACCATCGGATCCCCCTGATGTGTGGGATCTACAAAACAACACAAATGGACAAATGAAACAGAACTCACGCATATGGAGAACAGAGTGGCAGTTGCTGGGGGGGGCGGGGGGGCGGTGTGGGGGTGGGTAGGTGAACTACCTGTAGGGTTCAGGAGGTGTAGACTTCCTGTTATGAAACGAATAGGTCATGGGGGTGTGGTGTGCTGCAGTATAGTGACTGTAGTCAATAGTATCGTAGTGTGTATTCACAGGTTGCTGGGAGAATGGATCTTGAAAGTTCTCACGGCAAGGAGAAAAAAAAAATCCTTTTTGTTACTTTTTGTTACTTTTTGTGGTGACGGATGATGACTAGATTTATTGTGGTGATCACCTTGCAGTGCATACAAGTGTGGAATCATTCCGTTGTATACGTGAAGCTACCAGTGTTGTATATCAGTTATATCTCAATTAAACATATTTTTAGCAGACCTTCCTCTTAGTTATTTTTGTGGCCAGTGTGCAGATAATTACAAAAATTCAGTTAAGTGAGTTAAAACAAATAGCAGTCTTTCAGTATTTGGGGGATATAGGAAGTATACATCTTAAAGAGGTACAGAAATATTCTGAGTCATTTTGTGCACACTTTACTTATCTCTGTCCAAAATGAAGGTACTCAGATATGGATGTCATACCCATTTCCCTTTGCCTCTTTGAATTTGGAATATATTCTCATAGCACTGGTAACGTGAGCTCACACACCCAGTGAGTGTGCTGTCTTGTGGGAACACTACCTGGGTGGCAGGCAGAGCCCTCAGAAAACACTGGAACAAAGAGTTGAAGACAACTGTGAGGCAGCTGTTAAGTTTAAGCTGTGCTGCAGTTCTGTGTCTGTGCCAATCCCAGGCTTCTGTTGGATGGAGGACATTTACCACCAACAGATCTGCCTTATTGTCCTCTTTACAATTTTTTTTTTTTTTAGGGGGCTAGTAAGCATATTTGATTATTGAGATTCGTTTTTTATGTATGTAAGCCTATCATTTGAAATTACTTAAACATAATTGTTGATGCATTATAATTATTGAATTTAAAAAAATAATAATCACCTGGACAAAGTTGAGAAGAAATTGAAAGGTCTAAAAATAACAAAGGGGTGAGACAAAAAAAAAAAAGAAAAAAGGGAAAATCTTCCAAGGTTCAGATAAGGATTTAAAGAAAAAAGCAGTGCATTGAACCCCAAAACTATGATTTCTGAGCCAGGTCTTCTCAAAAGTGAGAAAAAAAAAAAGACTTTATTTTTTAGAGTGGTTTTAGGTTCACAGCAAAATTGAGAGAAAGGTAGTACCTAGATTTCTCGTATACCCTGTGCCTCCACACATTCATGGACTCCCCCATTAGTGACATCTTTTTCCTTTTATACATAGCACGAGAATTCAAACTGTGAACCCAGATGTGAAAAGAGTTGAGAATATGATGTGGGTTTTTTTTAAAGTTTTTTTTTTTTTTTTTTTTTAATTCATTTGAGACAGAGCATGAGCAGGGGAGAGGGGCAGAAGGAGAGAGAGGGAGAAGCAGGACCCCTCCTAACCCCCCCAGCCTCTGCTGAGCAGGGAGCCCAATGCGGAGCTCCATCCCAGGACCCCGGGATCATGACCTGAGCCGAAGGCAGACGCTTAACCATCTGAGCCACCCGGGTGCCCCGAATATGATGTCTTTTGGTGGTAGGCTGGGTAACGTCTTCCAACAGACACCATTCAACTATAATCCCCATATTTGAAGCATAGTTCCAATTGTACAGACCTGATAATTTGCATTATATAAATAACAGAAGTGCAGACCGAGCCACGTCTCTTGGAATCTCCTTCTGAATCCCGCAGACAACATTACTCCTATTGCTACTGGCCACTCAGCCGCCGTACACATTCCTCGACTTTGGCCTTCGTTTTCCTACTGACCAGCTCCTGTAGTGTTTTGTTTTTGTTTTGGCCAGGGATGTTGCCGTGCCTTTACTTAGAAAGGAAGTAATTTCCCCAGCTTTAGAAATAAGATTCTTTTTGCATAAATTTAACTTATTTGTATATCCAAATTTGCATATTGATTTTAAACCTTAATTTTGTGTCTTTTTAGACCATTCTGCTAGATTTCAGTATACTTAATAAATACATTTAAAAAGGTATTAATGGTCTTTTATTTTCATGTGGTGATTATCTTAATTAGACATTCATCTTCACTTTTAAATTGAGAACACTTGTTGCCTTTCAGCATGTTGAAACATATGCCTTTTTTTCATATTTTATGTTCAGAACCCCTAAGAACGGTGATATGAAATGACTAATCAGATAATTTAAAAATGTGGAAGATACCATCAGTATTTTTTGCTAACCCTCCCATTTTACGTCAAGAGAAATTATTATAATACCAAGAGAATTTTATTTAACCAGTTTTTTTTTTTAAGATTTTTATTTATTTATTTGACAGAGAGAGACACAGCGAGAGAGGGAACACAAGCAGGGAGAGTGGGAGAGGGAGAAGCAGGCTTCCTCCCGAGCAGGGAGCCCGATGTGGGGCTATTTAACCAGTTTTGAAACACTCTAGCTCAATGAGAATAAGTCTCAAAATCAGCTAACGCAGGAAAAGAAAATATCTTGGATGGTTTGGATTCTTCTATTTAAATCTCCACTCACTGCCCCAAGTAAATATAGTTTTAGCACTTGAGTGACAGCAACAAATGCTGAAACCTAATCCTGAATTCTTAGTGCTCTGATGGGTCATATTTGGCAAATCGCTGCTGTCTCTGGACTTCACTGATCCAGCAAATATCTTTTCTGTTGATCACAGAGGGAAACTGCATGAGACGTAAGGCATAGTCTCATGGTGTTCTTTCTGTAGTGTCAAGTTAGTATTGACTGAGGGTGTGAAAAATGAGTTAGTTTGAAAAGTTATCTAATGGTGCCAAATGTGGAATTAAAGAATTTGGCCTTAATTATTTTAAAATGCATACAAAAGCAAGCATGCAAGAAATATAGCTATATTTATTCCTCTATAATTAAATTTTAAATTTGAGGCTGAAGAATGATAGTAGAAAATGTAAGCTAGTTACTCACAACTAACCTCAGTCAGTTTAAGGATTCTTCACTAATCCATTTGAACCAGGGGTGGCAATTAGGTTTCTAGGCTTCTTCTAGGCTTCGGAAAGGAAGGGTTCATCTAGTATCCTTTGATAATCTAATCTAATGGCTAATCTGTTTTGAGCGTTGTCTCTACTGCAGATCCTTAGATATGCATGTTCCTGCACCTGTCACTCTGTGTCCTCTTCATTGCAACCGTGAGGTTCCTTCAGGTCACTGGCCTCTATCAGCCACTTCCATGTCTCTCTTTTGGCCAGAGTTCCAAGAACTATTTTAGAACTCCCATCCAAGGATTTGACTCTTTGGTCTGTGTACTTTGGTATCCTCCTTTGACTACTGACTCAGTATAAGGATTAGGGGTGGGAGTCAGAGAAATAGAGAAGAAAGTAAATTCTCAGTTAACAGCCCTGGATGTTATCCCTTCACATGAAAACTATTGAGCACTTACATTACTAATATAGTTTGTCCTATAACTTGGTATTTCCATGGCCACTACATCTGGCAAGGGAGTGTGGTTGGATTTGGGAGATATCGGAAGCTCAAACAATCTTAAAAAGTCTAGAAATCTTAGAAAAATACTGTTTTTTTTTCAGTTGTGATTACAAAAAAAAAAAAATCCTTTGAGGTAATGGCGTAAAAAACCACTGTTAGCTCTGGAAGGGAATTGAGGGGACATTGGGATCATGTCCCCAGCTTTCATTCCACTTTCCGCCCACTAAGTGGTATCCATAGAGTTTTGGTGGGCTCCAATTCCAAGCTAATCAGTGCAGTCCCATCCCTCTTGACGGTGGTGGGAATGGCACCCAAGTTGGTTTAGAGGGTGTCTGGGACTATTTTTCAATAGGTAGGGAAAAGAATATTTATCTCCTGGATTTTGTAGGTTATATGGAAAGTTGGGGATTGTTCTATGATTTTGCTGCCCCTGGTGAAACCATCGTGACATGATACAGGGAAGAAGGCAGTGTGAAAATAATTGCAGAGAAAGAGAATTAGAGTTCTAATTAAACCACACTTGAAGTCCATATTACCTTTAGAGATTTTTAACAAGTACGGTAAAAATAATTCTATTAAATGAGCTAGCAATTTGAATTTTCTGTCTCTTGTTATCAAAAACACTCTCACTAATACAAAGATATGTTTGCTGGCAATGCTTAAATATGTTGCCTTTAGGACCTTCCTCCAGTCAGAGTTTGGTCATCACCTGGCTCTCTTGACTTGAGTATCACCAAGTTCAAAACTAGAGCACTTTCCACCCCACCCTCCTTATCCCAAACTTCTCTTTTTTTTCTCTTGGCTAATGGCATCACCCTTTAAGTGTTCTAAGTCAGGAAACTGAGAATCATCTCAGGACCTCCCTTTCTGATGCTCTTCTGTCCCCCATGCGCCCAGAATCAGTTGGCTGTCACATCTTTTTTCTTCCTCTATTTTCTGTCCCCACTGATACCGGCTCAGAGCAAGCCTTTTCCACCTCTTAATGGCATTTTCATATTAAAAATAGTAATCTCTTAACATTGTGGTCCCTTAACCACAACATCCTGTTGTTCACATTGCAGTCTAATAGCTTAAAAAAATAAGCAAGCAAAGACAAACATCTGACGACACCCCTTCTTTATCTAAAAAATTTCAGTGGACTTCATTGCTTACAGGGTAAAGTTCAACTCTTTGGCCTCAACCTACTTTTTAAGATGGAAAGTCTTCCTTCTGGTCTCACTTCATCATTTTTAAAAATTGGAATAATATTAATAAAGCCATAAATATATTGTGAGGGTTAATATAGATAATGTGAGAGTGTCTGGGACATGGGAGGCTCAAGATTAGGTGGTAATTGCTGTTCTACACTGAAAAGTAGTAGTTACTGCTGACATCGGGCTCTGTGACTTTGCAGACGCTTTTGCCTGTCCTGCTCAGCCCTTTTGTGCATGTCTTCTCTTTTATAATCTAGCTGATTCTTTCCTTCTGTGAAGCTGTCATAGCTCCCTCTGTTATAAAAGGCGCATTTTGTTAAGAACTTTCATAGCATTTATCACATTATATTACCATATATTTTTTAAAAAGTTAGGGGCCCCTGGGTGGCTCAGTCCATTAAGCGTCCAGCTTTTGATTTTGGCTCAGGTCATGATCTCAGCGTTGTGAGATTGAGCCCTGAATCTGCCCAGTGTGGATCGTGCTTAAGATATTCTGTCTCCCCCCCCACCCCCAACATGTTCTCTCTCTCTCTCCGTCTCTAAAAAAAGTAAATAAAAAAATAAAAGTAAAAAAAAATTGAAAAAAATAGGCCTTTTTTTTTTTTTTTGCTGAGTTTTTTGAGAATAGAGACTGACCCTTGTCTACCTTCTAAAATTATATCTCTACCCTGATACTTCCTATCCCCCTTTGCAACTTGTATTTTTTTCTAGCACTTAGATTTAGGTAATACAATTATCTAAATAATATTTTTTCTCACATTTTAAAAAAATATTTCATCATTTATTTTACTTGTGTTCCAGTAGCAACTGGATGTATTAGTGTGGATATACGAGTACAAACACACACATATATTTATGTAATAATGAGTAGATTAACACATCATAAATAATAAAGAATTAAAAAAACCCACAAAGTTGTTCTCTGATTTGAAAACTATATTATTAATAAGCTTCTCTGAACAGAATGATGTTTGTCCTTACTGTGGCAAAGACAGCCAGTTATGGAAGTGGTAAATTAGCTGATTTGCTGCAGTAAAAATCATGAAGTAATCACGATCCTTCTTTCGCAGCTAAGTGTGCTTCCCTCTTCTGTAAGTCTTTCTCCTCCCTGTTAGGCAGGGGCTCTTAGGACTGAGGCTCCAAGGCCATTTGAGTCCTTCCTTGCACTTTAGTGGTTGTGCTCGGATCTCAGCCTCCTACGGTCCTGATGTGTAAGGATTGACTTCATCTCTAGATATTTAGGGGAAAAAGCAGTTGGACACAGCCTCCGCTGGAGGCTTTGCCCTTGGCCGCTCTGTGCACCTTCTAATCCTATCCCACTGGTTGGTCTCACCGGTCCCTTCCCCTACTCATGACTCTTGGCTGTTGGTCATTTAATTCCCACCGCCTGGCTTGCCCTTTGCTCCTTTTATCATCTAGTAAAAAACATTTCATCTTTCAAGACCCAGTTTCAAGTTTTATCTAGTAAGCAATGTGAATCTTGACTCCACTGCTGTGTTACTTTGGTAAGTTACTTAACCTCTGTGTGTCTGGTTTATGTAACGGTGCCTATCACAAAACATGGCATCGATGATTAACTGAGGTCATATGTGCTTAGCAGAGTCTTTCAGAGCACAATATATGCTCAATAAATATGGTGGTCAGAAAAAGTTAAATGCCACCTATGCTAATATTGCTCTCTTTGAACAAATGCCTCATTAATATACTTACTGTATTAATTGTAATCACTGGTATGCCTTCATGTTTCTCTAGTTTGTGGGCTCTGCTGGCACAGACAATGCTCAATTTTAGGCAAAATGAATATTGTTAAGAATAATCACAATCCGGGGCGCCTGGGTGGCTCAGTCAGGTAAGTGTCTGCCTTCGACTCAGGTCATGATCTTGGGGTCTTGCGAATGAGCCCCGCATTGGGCTCCCTGCTCAGTGGGGAATCTACTTCCCCCTCTCCCTCTACCCCTCCCCACCTCACTCATGTGCTTTCTCTCTCCAAATAAGTAAATAAATAAATCTTAAAAAAAAGTGGAATAATCACAATCTAAAAATGTTGTAAATACAAATACACGAAGTGTGTAACTATTCATAAAAGGAGAAAATAGGGGATCAAAAGAATGCCAAAGGAAGAAAGAAAGAACTATGAGTACCAAACTATGGGCATATTAAATACAAGCATATTCAAATAAAAATATACTGTTATATCAATATAAGATTATTCACAGTTATTAAAAGTTTAAGAATATAATGATATGGGTAGTCCATGTGACAGCAAGGAGCTTGTTAGTTAGAAAGATCAATTCTAATGATAAACAGAAACAAAAACAAAAACAAAAAAAATTGAGGGGAAAATGGGTTAGTCAATGAATGCCTCTTCTGTCTGGACTCTAGTTCCAACACCGAATGACTTTGGTTGGCAACCCTTTGTGGAATGAGGCGGGGGAGGAGGATCATGCAGCTTTTATTAAAAATCTGGAAATTGATGACAAATATGAAGAACTCAATATAAGACTTTAAAAAGAAAAGCATTTAAGTTCACAGCATCAGAAATTGGTTAGAAATATATGGGTGGTTTGGGATGTTATTAGACTTTGTTTTCAGTTAAGGAATATAAATTAAAAGGAATCTTATTTCATAGCATTAATTATGGAGTATCAAACTTTTATTCCCTAAAGACATTTTTTTCACGTCTTCTGTATTGCCAGTCTGTGGACCCAAAATTTAGTATTTTGAGTAGTAGTTTAGATCTTGGTTTCATCATCGATTTCCTTCATTAATTGGATACGGGAAAGAGCAAGACCACTGCCAAGAAAACCAAGCTTCAGAATAATCGTGAGTTTCACATAAAAAGATGTATATAATGAATAGAAATGAGGGGAATATTACAAATTGAGGAGTAGTTATTTAGAAGTAAAGGAGCAACGAGTGCAAGGAATCCTCAAGGCAGAAATGTGTTGGGAAGTCACTGAGTAGCGAATCAGCTGTGAGAAAGACTAATGTTAAGGAAATGTTAGCTAACTTAAGACCATGCAAATATTCACCTTCATCTTTAAAGACCCAAATTTTGAGACCTATAGGATGATATGTGTAACTCTGCATTTCTTGAAAATTACACAAAACTTAAAAGTTGGAAAGAAAAAGCTTGGAGAATAAAGGGCCAGTATGGCAGTTGAGAAGGTAATTTCAACTGAGAAAAAATGGTTCCTAAAACTTGAGATTGGGTTAAGGGGTTAAGGAGTTAAGGGCAGAGTATTTTTTATTTGAATTACACATAGAAAACTTTTAACTAATAATTGCCAAAAATAATAAAATATATTAGAAAGTCCAAATCTATTTGGAATAAAGAAGTTTTGAGTTGTCTGCCTAACTTTAATTCTCATGTTCTTCTGCTATAAAATATGTTTATAGGCTGAGAAAATATGCACTTATTACTAAACATTGATCAAAGTCTGAAGTGTTGAATTATAAGTACAGATAGACAGGAATGTAATTCTAACTTCCTTTAGACTGTTAATTGTACTCAAACTATTAATTGTAACCAACAGTTCCTATCAATGAACAACATAATATTCAGTTTGTTTCGTTTAACATTTTTGGAATAAACTTTTTCGCCTTTCATACTTAATATGAGTTTTCTGCTTAGAGGTTTTTTTTTTTAACTATAGCCTATTTACACTGAATTACTACTAATATATTATTAAGTGGAAAAATCTGCTTTTCAAAGCAGAATGCCAGGCATGAGCCCTGACAAGTATGATTTTACTTCCATAGCAGTAAAGTACGTGGGACAAAGGAATGGGTCCTGGGATTAGATTGCTCGACATTGCCCTTGTCACTTAACTCATTGTGCAATGTCAGGCAAGTATCTTTTAAGATCTCCATAGCTCAGTTTACTCCTCCAGATTGTACAGTCTATCAGAGTTGTGGTTTTTGTCTTTTTTGTTCAATATAGTATTCCTAATGTCTAGAATAATGGCCTACATATGTAGTAGGCATTCAATAAATCCATCTCAAAGTGAAAGCCTGTATATATCTGCCAGTAGGGTGCTTTAGATGTAGACCATTTCCCATAATTCCTGACAAATAGGAAATGCCAGTTGTTGCTATCACTTACTCTTATTATCATTGTTAGTTTCTGTTATTGTGGTTGAGGGTAAAAGAGGTTTAAAAGTAAACTGTTCCAAGTAAGTGGGCTGATGTTTTGCAGAGGGGCTCTCCATTCTGGTAAAATATGTTAGTATCTGATGGTTAGTTCTGTTCAGTCAAACTCAGGGAGAGCGGAGGATGGATTCATGTGCTCCTCACTAATAAAGGTTTGAAGTGGCCCTGAACCTCTTCCCTTCTTTTCCTGTTATACTTAACCCTTTTTTGGTTTCCTCTTACAGGAAAAATAGCCTTTGATTCTTTTAATTCTGATGTTTGGGTTTATTCTGAATTTGAGGCCAGTAACTTAAGCCATTGGTGTTATGGTTCGGTTTTTCTCATCCTTGTTATTTCTCTACCTCTTCATGTTTTATATGCAATAACTTTAGCTATTAAATGTAATGGCTAATCTGTAATATTTCTACCCCAAGTATAAAACTGATTTGGAAGCTCACAGGTCTGGTATAATATTATCAGGGCTCAGAAGCTTTATAATATTCTCAGCGTTAATAGTAGCTGGAAATTTTTGTCATTTTTTTGAGAAATCTTTTTTAAATAGAAAGGATTCTAGGAAAGCAAGAAACCAAACAAAAAACAAAAAACAAAACAAATAAACAAAACCCCAAAACCCAAAAAAGCCAAAAAACCAAGCCCCTAAAAACTCCCCTAAATAAACCTTGTACATGTTGCTCCTTGTACATGTACATGTTGTACATGCAAGACACTGCTCTCATGAAAACGTCTGTGAATCAGACTAACTGGCAAATGATCTTGAATGTTGATTACGTGTCTCTTTCTTTCTCTCCCCACCTGCTATCTACTCACCTACTCTATCTATCTCTCTATGCATCCATCATCTATCTATCTATGATAGATTTTATCTTTGGTAGATTTTAATATGGATTATTTTGGTTTTTTCCCCTTTCTTCCTTCTTTTCCTTCTTCCCTTCCTATTTTCTGCTTCCTCTTTCCCTTCCTCCTTCTCTCTTTCTCTCTTTCCTTTTTTCCTTCCTTATTCCTTCCCTTTCTCCTTTTTTCTTGTAAGCTGCTTAAAAATTATAGAGAGAAGCAAAGGTACTGTAACAAAGTCTCTGAATTCTGATTTGAAATGCAGGTAGACACGTTCAGAACTCTGTCCACCTGAAGTCCTCCTTGACTCTGCTCATTCTCCACTTGCACCCAGAGTTAATCAAACCCTCCTTTGGGTCCCATTCCATCTTGTACTTGTCTCTATTGATGTGCTTAATTTTAATTAAATTGTATTAAGTTTTTGTTCTCTATTATTTGAGAGTAAGAATTGTGTCTCTTTTATTCCTTGTATTGCATACTTGGCACGTACCAAAGGTTGAGTAAGTTTATTTTTCACCCTTGACCTTTGGCAGTTTTTTTCAATTTTCTGTTGCCCCGCAGTTCTTATTTCAGTGAAGGGTTGTTTCTGCTGTTTTCTCATTGATGTTTCGTTAGGCATCTATAAGATATCTACCTACAAATAAGAAATTGTATATAAATTATATATATGTACATATATAAGTAACTCAAATGCCTAGTTATTTTGCAAGTGTGTTTGATTTTACATTTCTGAATATTAAGAATAAATATTTCTTTATGATTTTTTTTAAGTCTTACTCTATATCATGAAAACACAGATGAAAGCTTTAGTATACATACAATGCAGCATTTACTAGTTTTGCCTAAGAGATTGCAGTCACTGGCAGATATTCTTACAAATGGATTTTACTTGTTGGAGAATTTTTTTCAAGTCTTAGTTTTGATTACATTAAAATAATTTAAGGATGTTCAGAAAGTACATCTTTTTTGTTTGTTGCTATATTATTATAAAATACCCAAGGGATTAAATATTATTTTTAATCTCACTCACTAATTTAAATGTGTATTTTATTAGTTCCTCTTTTTATTTGTCTATATTTTTGTTGATATGGATTCAGTACTATTATTTGAGCCATTGTGTAACTTGAACACATCTGTGTAGCCTTTAGCACAGATTATACATTCTTATATTCAGGAACATACTTAGCATTTGTTCTTTGTGTAAGAATTCAGCAAGTCCCTTTTGCAAGATGACCTTCATTTCCATTACTTCATTAAAATAGTACATGTCTGTATATAGGTAAAAATTTTACATGCAGATGCTGTTTCAAGGTAATTCAAGTGATATTACCTCTTTCTTTCTTTCCTTCTTTCTTTCTTTTTCTTTCTTTCTTTCTTTCTTTCTTTCTTTCTTTCTTTCTTTCTTTCTTTCTTTCTTTCTTTTTCTTTCTTTTTCTTTTTTTCTTTTCTTTTCTTTTCTTTTCTTTTCTTTTCTTTCTTTCTCTCTCTCTCTCTCTGTGTGTGTGTGTGTGTAGATATGAAATTTTATCATATTGAATCTTTCAGGAATGAGCTGGAAGACTGATTAGCTATATATACCATCACATTTATAAAACTTATGGTGTTGATAATATGATCAAATTGATATCACTCCCAGAATAGTACTAAGAAAGGAGGAATATTATCTTTCAAGGTAAAGGGCTAATATATTTATTTCTTGTCTTTGCTGTTTTCTAATGACTTACAGAGGCACTTGAATATTTACATCCAAGGGGAAACATTTATAATTAGAATTTTTACATTGACATGAAACTGGATGCAATAATTCCCTTTTTTCCTGAGGTGGTTATTGTTCACGTATTGTTTTATCTATTCTCTCAATCATAATAATGAATTCATTCTAAACTGATAGTGATTTAACATGTCAGCCCTCACAAGGGTATTTTAAAATAAAATAACATTTCAGGAAAGAAAAAGTTTATATAAAACAAGGAATGACTAATTGCAGGTGGGAAGGAAGTTAATTTTTCCAGCCCCTTTTAAATCCCACCATATAGGACCCCCAACTTTATCTCTGCAAACAACTCCTTTCTCTTTGGTTTGCATCTATGCAGAGAAGCAAAGCATAAGGAAAAATAGTCTATTATGTGACAACAGTTAAGGCATGTAAAGGCCAAATATAGTATTTTTGTGCCGTATGCTCTCTTGACTTGCTGTAATAGCGATTTTTCTTTTTGATGTCTGATTAAAATTTCACTGTGTTTTGAATTTGAGTAGATTAATCTGGATAATCTGAGGCTTCAGAATTGGACGTGTGGGTAAAAAGTCAGGTGAGTCAGAGGGAGAAGGAGAGATTGCACTGCATAATTTACCAGTCCTGTTCAATCCACTGTTAGATATTGTAAGGAGTTTCCTCCTGACACGTAAAGCATGCACACTACCTAATCATCTAATTATATCCTTGCATGGTGACTGTGTTGTCACATTCTAAAACCATCTTTGAATTAGTTTTTTTTTTTTACCTTAATCCTCTGTGCTTTCTTAGATATTATATGGTCATATGAACTGTGAGTGACGCTCAATATTGACAAGTACAGTGCAAACAGCAGATGGTAAGATATTAATGGAGACATTTGTTAATGGGCCAGTTGTTTTGCCTAGAAGTACAGCTTTTTGGCAGTTTTTGGCTCCCCCCCCCGCTTTTTTTACCCTCTACCTTGGAAGGAGGTCCTTTTATGTTTTTTTCATGGGAAAAAAAAAAAGTGAATGTCAGGACAGCATCAACCTTAAATAAAACCACCCTTAGTAAACAGAGTTACTGCATCATGTAAAAGAATACTTCTTTCAAAATCATATAATTTCTATGCTAAACATTACAGAATTTGTTTCAGTGTTATAACTCTGTTATTTTATTTAGTAACTAACATTTTCTACACTGGATACATAGTTTTGTATTTATTTATGTATGTATGTGGGAGGTGCCGTCCCATAACTGATGGTAGGCACCTCAAGGGGAAAAAGATGTCTTTCAAGTCCTTTTTGGAGGGGAGGTGGGGGTCAGGCTTCCCAAGATCTCTGGAACTGTACACAGTCACAGCAAGTGCTGAATAAATCCTTTTTTTTTTTTTTAGAAGTAGCTTTGTATCTTTGCTATTCATTGCTTTGCTAATTGGCTAGTTCTTGTTGATGTAGTCCTTAAGACCTGATTTAAGGAATCCTAAAGAGTCTGTCAGGCTTCCACTGTATTTCAACTCTAGGTTTGCACAGGTGCTTGAAAGTAGGGAGAATGAATATTCAACTTTCCCAA
This sequence comes from Callorhinus ursinus, assembly GCF_003265705.2. Taxonomy (NCBI): domain Eukaryota; kingdom Metazoa; phylum Chordata; class Mammalia; order Carnivora; family Otariidae; genus Callorhinus; species Callorhinus ursinus. The sequence continues at coordinate 10,785,236 of NW_027397074.1, read as the reverse complement.
CAAGCTTTTCTTTTCCTCCAAGAGAATATGAAGGTTAGCACATAGGTAAGGGCCAATGACCCCACTTTCTGTTAAAGACAGGTCAAGACCTAAGAGAAGAATTGCTCTCTCCAGTCTTTCTCCTACAGAGTCTTTCACTAACTTTGACTAAATTAGAATGTTCTATGGATTGCCATTCAAATGAGCCATACCTGCATTGCCCTCTCTGTAAACCTTTGCAGATTGCTGGAATGCTAGTTCATCTTGATTTTGCTTGTTCTGTCCTGACCCCTTAAAGTCCTAGAGAAATTCCTGCCACCCCTCTCTTCTCCTCTGAGATCCTGATGCATGTACTTCTTATTAAACTTAAATAACAATACAGAATAGTATTAAATACATTTAACTGCTTGCTTATTTTTACATCCACTAGTTTATGCAATTCTCCTAACAACCCAATAGGTTAGGTATCACTACCTGTATTTTAAAGCTGGGTAACCAAGGTTGAGAGTTTCTGTGGTCCATCAAGTGAGAAGGAGGCATCAAACTCAACTCTCAGCAAAGTGGGCCAACTGCATGATTAGAAGGCTGTGGGGCACAGGCGCCTGGGTGGCTCAGTCGGTTAAGCGTCAGACTCTTGATTTTGGCTCAGGTCATGATCTCAGGGCGTGGGATCACACTCCAGTTGGGGCTGTGTGCTCAGCACTGAGCCTGCTTGAGATTCTCTCTCTCGCTCTCCCTCTGCCCCTACCCTTACTCACGCGTGTGCATGTGCACATGCTCTCTGTCTCAAATAAATAAATAAATCTTAAAAAAGAAAAAGAAGTCTGTGGGGGAGGGAGACTAGGAGGTTATTCTAGTAGAGATAATACTTTATATTACTGGGCACATACATGTAGCTTTATTAATAGACTGCATATTTAAAAATGGAGATGAAGTGAAGGACAAGGAAATCTTCAAAAAAAATCAGAGCATATGTAATACATAAATAAAATTTGGAATTCAGTTGTTTGTCAGATATACCCCATTGTGAGTATTCAGATCTCAGGTGTGCATTAAAATGGGGGTACAAATCACAGCCAAAATGAGAGCTGTCTGTAGAAGAAAATAGTCTAGGGTTTTAAAAATACTCTTCCATGCCGATTGTCTGATTTACCTTCATTTTTTTTCAGTTGTGCAATTTCTTTGAACTTTTTCTGGAAAACAAAGTTTGGATTGTTAGTTCTTGAGGAGAGATCGTGAACATACTAACTTTAGAGTAAATTCATGTGCTCTCATCTTGTCTGTGAAAGGTGAAACTGTAGAGAACCTCACACTAATTTCAAGCAAACCTCTTTCCTTTTTCTTTTCCTGAGAAGAAAATGCCACCCTGGAGAAGCAAGTAAGCCTCAAGTTTGGTGATCTTTGATGCCCCTGAGTTTTGCTGACTGTTCTTTGCTTCCTAGTCTACATCCTGCTGCTCTTCTCTTGTGTACCCTAGAGCTGTTCATTACATAGATGCCCTGACCTTTGTGGGCTGTGCGTGTCATGGAGAATTCTCTAAAAAATCAACAACCAACTTGACTATATTCTCACAGTTCTGTGCATTTTGTTCTCAGAACAGTGTACTGGTGGTTAGAACATCTGGAATTTAGTTTCTTATCTGTTCTCTAGCCAGTCACCCCTCCATTTTGCCATTAGTAAAGGAAGCCAACATTTGAATATTTGATTATCAAATACAGTGAAATTTGTAGACTGTTTGCTAATTCATGTAAGATAAGTGAATGTATAAGTAGAAAGTCAGTACTTCTTTCCTGTTTCCATATACTTTTTTCTCTGCCAATGGAAAGTCAGATCTAGAGATGAGGAGATTCACTCTGATTTAGTTTGAACTGAGGGACCTTCACTTTGTGAACAATATATGCTATTCTAATGTATTTTAGTTTTCTTTGCTATTTCACATTTGCAAGTGGCTAAGGAAGTAAAAAACTATTCCTGCTATGGTCACAGATATTTTGAAATAGAGAATGTCTGAAATCCTGTAGGAAAGGTCTTTTTTTTTTTTTTCATTATGTGATGTTAATCACCATGCATTACATCATTAGTTTTTGATGTAGTGTTCCATGATTCATTGTTTGCGTATAACACCCAGTGCTCCACGCAGAACGTGCCCTCTTTAATACCCATCACCAGGCTAACCCGTCCTCCCACCCCCTCCCCTCTAGAACCCTTGGTTTGTTTCTTGGAGTCCATCGTCTCTCATGGTTCGTTTCCTCCTCCCATTTCCCCCCCTTCATCTTTCCCTTCCTTCCCTAATGTCCTCCATGCTCTTCCTTATGTTCCACAAATAAGTGAAACCATATGATAATTGACTTTCTCTGCTTGACTTATTTAACTAAGCATGATCTCCTCTAGTCCCATCCATGTTGATATGAGAGTTGGGTATTCGTCCTTTCTGATGGCTGAGTAATATTCCATTGTATATATGGACCACATCTTCTTTATCCATTCATCTGTTGAATGGCATCTCAGCTCTTTCCACAGTTTGACTATTGTGGACATTGCTGCTATGAACATTGGGGTGCATATGGCTGGAAAGGTCGTCTTTTATTAGTTATTCCTCCTGGTCATCTGAGTACCTCAGAGAATTAAGGGGTCATTTAGGGGAAAATGAAACCTGATATTTTCTTGGTAACTTTCATTGTTGGATCATCGTATCAAAATATTATAACTTCATAAATAAAATTTGCCACCCCTGGCAATTTCAAGTGTGATAAAACATTTCTGAATTTGAAGAAACATTAAATTTGGCAGTACAAAACAAGCTAACAGTATTGCTTAAAAACTTATGTTTTTGACTCAGATCTGAGTTTCACTGATCCAGCAGTGATCTTCAGTTTCACATAGAGAATAACAATAAAGAAAATGCCCTTTTTAACATGGGGCGGAGGGGGGCAGGGATTGGACTAGCAACAAAGAATGCTTTAAATTTTGCAGGATAAGAATACTACAATTATTTCTACGCTATTTCACAAATATTTACGTCTTCATTAGTATTATTTCTAATGGTTGTTTATAAAAAAACTGAACCTGGGAAGGGCTAACAATTTGGATTACTTCACTCACTATCAATAGTAAAGGCATTTAATGATTTATAAAGGACATATGGCCATTGGAGATGGGTTTTTTTCCAAACAGCTATCTTAAGTGCAATAATTAATAATTAAACTGTCATAACTGTTCTTTCACCACATGATATATATTTAAATTGTCACTGTTTTATACCATATACATTAACTTGTGTATATGTATGTATGTAGAGGGTGCTAACCTAATTGCTTGAGATATAACAATTTTTAATTATCACAGTATATTTTTACAATGAAACTACAGTGGATTAGCTACTTTTGCATATAGAATATTTAAATGGTGTGGGACTATATTTGACCTTGATCTTCGTGCTTGCATTGTGTATTTCTGCTATTTCTCCCTTGGCTTCAAAAGGTTATGATTATGTTAAAATGTAATTTGAAACAGGAACTAATTTCTTTCCTCAGTCTCATGTGCAAATGTATCTCTAACGTATTGTATATTTTGCACTTTCTAATGATATGCAATTGCATTTGATATAAAAGTTTCCCTGGAGAACTCAGTACAAAATAAGAATTGGGAATCTGGTTGATTAAAATGGAAGGGTATTCAATACTACTGTGTTGTTTTTTTTTTTCCTTGCTGAGTGTGCTTATTGCAGTGGTTATTGCTATTTGAACAGGCAGAAGCTGTCACTTAATGGTAGCTGGTGGTCTCTAAGGGACTTTGCAAAAGATTCCAAGAAGGCATAGTGATTCCATGGACCAAAAATATTTTGAAATTACCTAGAAAAATTCTAGCTCGGGTGTTTTCAGATGTATTTACATCTCTAAATCTAAATGGTAATGCCAGGCTGTAATTAATGTTATATAGTTAAAAACAGACAAAAAAGGGGCACCTGGGTGGCTCAGTTGGTCAAATAGTTAACTGTCTGACTCCGGCTCAGGTCATAATCCCAGAGTCCTGAGATGGAGCCCTGTGAGCCCTGTGTCAGGCTTCCTGCTCGGCTGGGAGCCTGCTTCTCCCTCTCCTTTTGCCCCTCCCCCCAGTTTGTGCTCTCTTGCTCTGCTGTCTCTCTCAAATAAATAAATAAAATCTTTAAAAAAAACCAAATAAAATGTCAAAAAGTATATCCAACATAGGTGGTATTTTTCTGTAGTGTTCCAAAAGTGTATTTGCAAGTTGAATTCTTTGGAAAACAAATAACGTATTTTATCACAAAAAAACAACAGGTTCCCAGGTCAGTGTGTAAAGCCCATTTAACCCACATGTACCAGATAAATTAAAATAGAATTATTTCAAACTCTATTTGACCACCAGGCTTTTGTGCTCCTTTATTCATCATGGGCATCAATGGGAGACATTTGTGAGTGGTGGAGGTTAGAGGTGTGGGGGCAGAAGAAATGTTTATAAAGAAAAGTCCCCTTCTCTAAAGATCTACTGATTTCCTTCTTAGTAAGTTATAATCCATTCCAATTTGAGACTCAGAGGTATCTTTCTTATTTCAGCAGTGGGACTGAAGGCTCTCTAGCCTCTTTGGGTAGCTCGTAGCAGGGCTGGAAAGAGAAGGATAAGCAAAGCACAAGCTGAACAAAATATGATCATGTTCCTCAGGGAGCTTGCCATCCACAGGGAAGGCAGAAAATCTTTAGGTTCATGGTCTTGTGAAATGGTGAAGTTGCTTAGTAGATGTTGCAATGAGGAGATGGAAACTATTAATGCAGACCGAGGATAAAGATTTGCATTGGGCCCAGTATTTCAGTAGGGGCTTTTCAGTACATTAATGTGATTTATGCTCCATCTACGTGCATTAATTGATTCTTACATCATGCCCCATTTTCCCTTGTGTCTTGCATCAACACTCAGTTAAAAACAACTCCATCTTTGCTATTTTCAGCAGCGAAATACAGTTTCTGTTGATTTCTGCTCTAACTTCTACTGACTTCAAATTATATGAAAAGTATCTCTTCCTCGACCAGTTATTTTTGTTATTTATGTACAAGGCAAACAAGTAAGCTTTACGTTCTTTACATTCTTTAGCCTCTTAACGTAATGTTCATTTTGTATTGTAAAACATAAATTCTTTCCAGAGTATTCTTTTTCTTTTTCTTTTTTTAAGTCATTTTACTATCAGTGATCTATTTTATTTTAATTTCAAAATATTTTACAGTGAATTGTATTAGTCTGCTTGGGCTGCTATAACAAAACACGGTAATAGATGGCATGGTTTAAATATTAGATATTTATTTTTCACAGTTGTAGAGGCTGAGGAGTTCAAGATTAAGGTACCCAGTGATTTGATTCCTCTTCCCGGTTTGTGGGTTGCCACCTTTTTACTGTGTCCTCACCTGCTGGAGAGAGAACATCTCTCCTTGGTTTTATAAAGCCACTAATTCCATCATGAAGGCCCCACCCTTATGCCCTCATCTGACTTTAGTTATCTCCCTAGGACCCTATCTCCTGATAAGTCACATCAGGGAGAAGGGCTTCGGCAAACTGATTTGGGGGGGGGGCACACAATTCAATCCATAGCATTGAAATTAAGTAAAAAATTTAAAACACCCTGGAGCTTTTACAATTGCTACACTAATTCTCTAGTGTGTTTGTCACATGAACCTTGATAAATGAGAGTTTTAGGTGTATGACTGACAAGGAGCTGGTTTTTCTGTAGTATTTCACCATTTTGTATTTTCAGCACTCATTTGGCTATACATAGTGGATATACACTTCATATGGACTTGCAGATTTTTCCAGAAGCTGCTTTTGGCTTGTTTAGTTTAAAAAAAAATCATTTGGCTTTTCAAATATGTAAAATTTTGGTCATCTACATGCCTTAGTGTAAAGGGGTACTCTATAAATATTTATGGACAGCAGCGTCAGAAATTTTAATTTGCGTGAAAAGAACTTTGAATAAGATAGGAATCTAGCATGTGTATATTAGTCAATAAGCATTAATATCAAATAGAGGTAATTCAGAATAGAAGGATTTAGGCCAGCGATAAGGTTCCTGTGGAGATGGGTCCAGGAAGAGTGGAGCTCAGGTAAAGACGCAACGCGATAGAAATGCATAACCATGCCTGTTCCTACTCCGAAAGCCTCGGCTCCTTCTGCATTTCATTGAACTTTTCAGATGTGTTTGCTCCTAATTTATTTTGTGTCTATGAATACTGAGGATGCTGTCCCTTTTTATCAGTATTTCTGAGTACATTGTCTCTATCCCCTGCTCAGATATCATCATCCTTCCATGATGCCCCTTTCCGTTCTAACTATTAAAAATCCCCTTTCTTCTCAGTCTACATATTTGCTGCTCTGTTTCTCCTTAGCGCTTTCTCTTCCAGACAAGGGCTGCTTATGATTGATTGAATGGTGAATCATTTTTGGTTCAGAGTGGCAATGGTACACCTGGCAGCCTTGCCTGCAAACATCCTTGGGATGGAAAAGTGTAGCCCAGGGCCAGTTTTTCTCTTTTGGAATAGATCAGTGGCCCAAAAATCTTGGTAGAAGAAGTTGAAGCACAAGTTCCGTAAACTCGTCTAGTGGAGAGAGATACCCAATGTGAATGATGATCGGTTTTCTGATCGAGGCTGCATTCGAAATGGCAAGTGTGTAAATATCCCTAGTGGTTGATTTTTACAACTTCTGCTGACTTTTAGGTTACTAGATAAAATATCAATGTGAGTCCTTCTTCTACTGTAGAACGGATGGTTTAGAAGAATCACAGCACTCTTTACGTAGAAGCAATTGAATGATTGAATCCCAAACCATATAATCCCAATCAAAAGAAGCAGTTGAACCATTGAATCCCAAACCAACTTAAGTCGTCTGCACATCTCTTGCCACCATTGTATATTTTCATGCAGAAATGTCTCCAAATATGTTTGTGCTTTGTTTTTAGAACAGAGTAAATATTTATGAATGCCAGTCATATAATAGATTTTACACTCTTTCTGTATATCTAAACATGTCACTTGATTAGTTTTAAATACCAATAATTCATCCAGTCTTTTCAGAAGCACCATTTTAGGCTGTGTAACATTTACGGTATCACAAAGCGTATTATGGAGGAGGTGGTCCCCTTACACTTACTTAGACAACCGATGACAAATAGAAGGTCATTTTCTGATTTAAGAGGTCACTTTCCTTTCTTCTCTGTAGGGCCTCCATCCCGCCCACTGCCCCTCCCCTGACAGTTCTCTGAATAGTCTCTGTGAATGGGCCAGCACGCCTCTGTTTAGGCCTTCACCACTCTTGGTGCAACACTTGAAAAGAGCAGGTGCGGGTCAGAAGTGAAAGGGAGAGCCCAGGATCACTGCTGGGAAACATGTTCAAGCAAGTCCCAAACTAATCTGGGAATGACTTTAGACAAAGAAGACAAAAGAACACTTTAGGGTCTAAATCACCCACTTGACAGAAGACAGCTCCAGGATGAGAAGCCATGTAAGGACTAGTTGCTTCTGTTTTCCTTTCACTTTAATTCTACTGAATTTTCGAGGTGAAGGACCAAACTCAGGCTCTCAGAAAATCAGGAAATTTCCTTAAATGTAAAAGAATTGCTGTGTACAGTTATTTATCATGTATGTTTGCTTTCCCACTAGGACTCTGTATGCATATAACCCAGCTTCAGCTTGAACTTTATTTCTATGACTTTGGGGTTCAAACTATCTTTATTGAGGATTCATTTTTCAAGTTAGGATGCTTTATTTATCTCCTTGATGTATGGTTTTAAAAATAGTCTCATCTGTAATATGGGTAAAATAAGTCTATTAGGAAAAACTGTACTTCTATGAATATTTTTGTATTTATAAACTTACAAGGACATAATACAGTAGAATATAAAAATAATCCAGAGTTAAAGACAGGAAAAGGGTAAATGTAAATAAGAGGCTAGTGTAGTTTAAATCCAAATATATAAACCACAGGGTATTACATAGTTTTAAAAAAATGGCCTGCAGATTTCGTTCTTGAGTCTCCTAGAGGCTAAAGTAAGGAGGGAAATAAATCTGTTATAAAATTTATATATAGAAGTAGTGTGCTAATTTTACAGAGAAGCTCAAATCCCTTTTCTGGTACTTAGGTCTGAAAGAAATTCGTCCATGGGTTTTTCATATATGAGTTGTTGAATGATTAATAACTATAAGACTGGATTTTGTAAACTTCTACATTATAGCTGAGGGTTTAATAGCAAAATCAAACCTAGGAAAAGTAATATTATGCGGTTTTAAGATGTTGTGATTCAAGGACAACATAGCTTTGATCAGCAAATAAGATCTAGACTCCAGAGGAATGTTTTTAAATGGTCTTCCATAAATACTGCTTTACTTCATCGGGCTCATGATAAAAGCAGTCACAAATAATTTGAGAATATATTCTCGTAGGACCCTGGAATCTAGATGGTCTTTGTTGCTTCTTGGAGACATATTTATACACTACATTGACAGTGAAAGAGTAGTTGGTTAGAAAGTTTGGTGAAAATTCAGTTTATCTGATCAAAATCCTTATTAAATGGATACTTTTCCCGCGCCCACCCCTGCCACCTAGCTCTCTATAAAAATGTGTTCTGAGAGGGTATCTAGAGTTAGAGTGAGCTTTCTTTATGTAACAGTTCTGGGTTACTCTAAAACATGAACAATCAAATGATCAGTTCTCCAAACTTACCCACAAAACAGCCAATAATCTTAAGATATTTTTTCTATTTATGGACATTGATATAAAGGAAGTATCGGCACAAAGCTGATGTTATGAATTATCTGAAAGCACAAGCCAGAGTTTTTGTCGACTTGACTTTTTTATACCTTTCCAATTAGTCATAACACTAATTTTTCTATTTAAATTTTATCATCTTGGGAGGTGAGAAGAATATGAGATTGGAAATGAACCATGCTTTAATGCCAACTAGAAACTTTCTGCTTCTTGGATAATTGCAATGGAAGACGATTATAGTTAGAACAGAATGTAAATGTAATAAACGATGATTTAAAGGTAATGCTGTAATGGGAAGAAGCTGGGTTATGAGGGAGGGAAAGTGGTGAAGGGAGGTGGCGAGGCATTATTTTTTTTACTATTCATACTTAATGAATGAGAAATATTGCCTGAAGCCTATGGATAATCCAATAGGTTGCTTAAGGTACTATCTCATTCTAAGGATGCAAATAATAGAAAATTTAAAAAAATTATAACTGAAAAAAGTTGGAAGAAGGGAGAAAGACAGATGGGGATATGGGGGCAGTTAGGGAAATGTAGTACATGTGAGTTAATTTCCATATATTTTCATAGGAGTGAGTAGGCCCTTTTTACATCTCAAGAACCATGAAATGGAGGTGAAAACAGATTATTTCAAGAATGAACATGGCCAGGGGCACCCGGGTGGCTCAATCGTTAAGCGTCTGCCTTCGGCTCAGGTCACGATCCCAGGGTCCTGGGATCGAGCCCCGCATTGGGCTCCTTGCTCCACGGGAAGCCTGCTTCTCTCTCTCCCACTCCCTGTGCTTGTGTTCCCTCTCTCGCTCTCTCTCTGTGTCAAATAAATTAAAAAAAAAAAAATGAACATGGCCAAAACAGGAAATGTAAAGAAAAACTGAAAAAATTGGTAGTACCTTCATGGAATAGAACTCGGCATGGAATGAAAGGAAACTTTTACTTTTCATTTCAGAACTTTCCATACCATGTATTATTTTCATTTTTATATTTTTAATTTTTTTTATAGATTTTATTTATTTGTTTGCCAAAGACAGAGAGGGAGTGCACAAGCAGAGGGAGTGGCAGACAGAGGGAGAAGCAGGCTCCCCGCCGAATAAGGAGCCAAATACAGGGCTTGATCCCAGGACCCTGGGATCATGACCTGAGCTGAAGGCAGGTGCTTAACGGACTGAGCCACCCAGGTGTCCCTGTTTTTATTCTTACATTTTTAAACAGGTAATGGGTATATTAAGTTTGAAATTTTCGGAAATTTTCCGGGTAGTCAATAATATTTGAATGTGTTTGAGGACAGTACAGATATTTACTTACACATGCACGTTTTCCTAAATGAATTTTTTTTTTTAAGAGATCAAGACCTGAGTCGAGATCAAGAGTTAGACAGTTAACCAACTGAGCCACCCAGGCACCCTCCTAGATGCTATTTTCAAAGCATTTTAGATAGATACAAATAAATTAGATAGACATGATTGTTTTTGTAAGTACATACAGTTGTTATATGGGTAATCATGAAAGAGTGTTGAAGTCCTTTACAAATTTTAAATGGTTAAAAATGGTAGTGCTTCTAGTATTTATGAAGGTTGTCTTTGAAATGTTTTTCTAGGGAGAAGTAAATGTTTAGTAGCTTTATGAGAAAAAAAAAGTCTTATGAATTATGTTCATGAATTTTTTTGAGCCATGCTCTGAAATTCATTATTCAGAGGACAAGGAGCCGGACCAGCAGATGTGTTATTTTAAAAAGCATTCAATTTATTATGCCAGTGGTTGGGGAAAGACAATGAGAAACTTTAAATAAAAAGTAACTGGTACAGGTCACAAAAAAAAAAAAAAAAGAGAACCATTTCCTTTTCCAGTCCCCCTCCCTCATCCTGATTTTAAGAAAAATACAGTTTAACAGGAAAAAATATAAATTCTTTACGTTTTGGTTTACAGTCTATAGTACAGAGTTGAGAACAGGGTTGGACACAGCTCCTGAGTATAGCATAGACCACACACACACACACACACACACACACACACACACGCACGCACGCGCGCGCACACACACA